>NC_090652.1:3363989-3463989 GCF_040937935.1 Hyperolius riggenbachi
AAAATTCACCTATTGATTTTCAAGGGGAAACCTGCTATAGTCAGTCATTAAGTGACTGTTGCTCTGCCCCTTTAGTGAATTTGAACACCAAACAGCCAATCAGATTTCTTTGCAGGATAAACTGCTTCCATTCACACATTTTTTATGCCAGGAACCCGAAAGCTCACAAACTTGGTCACTGAGTGACTGTGTGTCAAGGTTACAAACAGTGGGCGGAGCCAAAAACAAATTTCACTGGGAAAATATAAACTACAGGCCTTCTTACACTGTTAATGGCAAAGGTTCCCAAACTTTGCCCAGATGGTCAATGGGTGACTGAGAATATTTAGGGAAGTGGGTGGAGCCTTTAATAGCCAATCAAAATTGACCTGTTGATTTTCAAGGGGAATGTTTAAATTGCTGCCATTTTCACACTGCTAATAGCAGATGCCTCAAACCTGCTACAGTTGGTCACTGGGTGACTGGGGTTCAAATGCTGGAGAGGGGCGGAGTCACAAACAGCCAATCTGATTTATTTAATTTCTATGGGAATATATAAATTATTGATGCCAAAGCTCACAAACTTGGTTAGAAAAAGTGGGCGGAGCCGACACCAGCCAAATACATTCCCGCGCAACGCCGGGCAATCAGCTAGTATTTATATATAATGAAAGTCAGTTAACAAAAATAAAAAATAAGAGGCAGATCCAAGTTCAGAGACACCCGACTGGTGAAGGAGTGTAGCGATTTGTGTCAGCAATCGTCAGAATTCTGATTATTAGGTGATCTGCAGAATCACCTATAATGCAGAAATATACCGGATTATAAGGTGATCTGCAGATTTACCTATAATGCTGGTATATCAGAAGCTGATGTGACAACAAATATAGATGGTGATTGGTGCAACAGTAATACTGATAAGAGCAACACCTCACCAGAGGAGCTGGTGGGTACTATCAGTACAGTGCCTCTCACCAGAGACAAGGGCCCTCTGGTGAGAGTAGAGTAGTCAAACAGATCGGGTTCGGCAACAGACAGACAGATGCAGTACAAAATCGGAAGGCAGAGTCAGGAAGATATAATCAGGCAGGGTAGGCAACGAGATCAAATGTGCAAAGGTACAGAATCACTTAGCAAGAGAGGAGTCAGAACGAGCCAGAGTCATGCACAAATATAATACAGTAAGGTAAATCTTTAAGGCTATCAAACAATTCCTATCTTGTGTGAAATCCCCGATTTCCTCCTGGATCAAAGCACACCGGATACTGTCTAAGGGTCTGAGCGCTAACACAGAGTATTCGCAACAGCAGGCAAGTTGCGAGTGACACGGCAAGGCTTATAATACAATACAATACAATAACATTTCTATAGTGCTTTTCTCCCATAGGACTCAAAGCGCTTAGGCTCTCTCAGATTCAGTAATTAGTAGGATGAAGTATTCACACAACAAAAGTTATATTTCTGCAAATGCCAAACTGAACAGGTGGGTTTTCAGTCTGGATTTAAACAGGTCCAGGGATGGAGCTGTCCTGATCTGTTGAGGTAAGGAGTTCCAAAACGTAGGGGCAGCATGACAGAAGGCTCTGGGACCAAAAGTTTCCAAGTGGACTCTGGGTATGACTAGATTAGAACCTGTGGATCTGAGAATGCGGGGATTGCTACGCAGCTGTAACATATCTTTCATGTATCCAGGGCCTAGATTATTCAGGGATTTAAATGTCAGTAGGCCGATCTTGAATAGGACCCTCCATTCTATAGGTAGCCAGTGAAGGGAATGCAGGACTGGCATTATGTGGCAGTGATGGGGTTGGTTGGTTAGCAGTCTGGCAGCAGTATTCTGTATCAGCTGTAGGCGGTACAAGACCTTTTTTTGGAAGGCCAGTGTATAGAGCATTGCAGTAGTCCAGTCGGGATGTGATGAAGGCGTGGACTAAGGTTGGCAGATCTTCTGGGGGTATGAGGTGCTTGATTTTTGCAATGTTCTTAAAGGGAACCAGAGACGAAGCACCCTTGTGTATTTTACCATGTATATCAGTAAGAACATTAGAGAAAACACTTACCATGCTCCCTGTTTCATCCTCACTGCTAAAAGTGTCTGTTAGCAGCAGTCACAAGAATCCCAGACTGAGCAATTAAATCTGGCTTTGCTGGGAATTATTATTGCTGAGTCATTATAGCAAAGCCACAAGGGGGCAGGCTTGGGCTTGAAATAACACCACAGAAGACAGACTTAGCTATAATCTTTCTGTAGCAAAGCTAGACGGAGCAGCCTGACTTCTCAGTCGGGGATTCTTATCAGAGGTAATAACAGTCAGATTACACAGAGAACAATGAAACAAAGGGCAGATTAGGTGTTTACTGTCATGTTCCCACTGATTTATAAGGTAAAATACAAGAGGGTGCTTCATCTCTGGTTCTCTTTAAAGTGAACCAGAGACGAAGCACCCTCATGTATTTTACCATAGAAATCAGTGGGAACATTAGAGAAAACACTTACCCTGCCCTCTGTTTCATCCTCACTGCTAAAAGTGTCTGTTATCTAGCTGAGATAAGAATACTGGACTGAGCATTGAGTCTGGCTTTGCTATAATGACTCAGCTATAATGATTCCTGAGCAAAGCCAGCAGGGGGCAGGCTTGGACTTGAAAAGACACAAAAGAACACAGTCTCAGCTATAATCTTTCTGTAGCAAAGCCAGCGACTGCTCAGTCGGGATTCTTATCTTAGAGGTGATAACAGGCAAATTAAACAGAGAACAATGTAACAAAGAGCAGATTAGGTGTTTACTGTCATGTTCCCACTGATTTATAAGGTAAAATACATGAGGGTGCTTCATCTCTGGTTCTCTTTAAAGGGAACCAGAGAGGAAGCACCCTTGTGTATTTTACCATGTATATCAGTAAGAATATTAGAGAAAACACTTACCATGCTGTCTGTTTCACCCTCACTGCTAAAAGTGTCTGTTATCAGCAGTCACAAGAATCCCAGACTGAGCAATTAAATCTGGCTTTGCTGGGAATGATTATTGCTGAGTCATTATAGCAAAGCCACAAGGAGGCAGGCTTGGGCTTGAAATAACACCACAGAAGACAGACTCAGCTATAATCTTTCTGTAGCAAAGCTAGACGGAGCAGCCTGACTGTTCAGTCGGGGATTCTTATCAGAGGTAATAACAGTCAGATTACACAGAGAACAATGAAACAAAGGGCAGATTAGGTGTTTACTGTCATGTTCCCACTGATTTATAAGGTAAAATACAAGAGGGTGCTTCATCTCTGGTTCTCTTTAAGGTGAAAATAGGATGATTTCACCACAGCAGAGATTTGAGTTCTGAAGTTTAAATCTCCATCAATTAGAACTCCCAGGCTACGCACATGATCAGAGCTGCGTAGATCCGTGCCTCCTATTCCCAGTGATGAAGACTGCAAGTTAAGTTGTTTTATCATGCTCTGCCCTCCAATCAGAAGGACTTCAGTTTTGTCTGCATTTAGTTTCAGCCAGTTGTCATTCATCCATTGCTGTAGTTCACGTAAGCAGGCGTTTATAGTTAGAGTTGGGTCTGTCACACCAGGCTTGAAGGAAAGATATAGTTGGGTGTCGTCTGCATAGCAGTGGTATGTCAGGTCATGTTTTTGGATTAGTTTTCCCAACGGTAGCATGTAAATCGTGAAAAGCAGGGGAGAGAGGATTGAGCCCTGGGGTACCCCATACTTAAGTGATACAGGGGTGGACAGGAAGGGCCCCATAGACACTTTGTGGGTTCTGCCACTCAAGAAGGATTGGAACCACTGAAGTACTATGCCATCAATGCCGCAGTATTCCTGTAGCCTGTTTATCAAGATGTCATGGTCAACTGTGTCAAAGGCTGCAGAAAGGTCTAGCAGTATGAGGATCGAGCACTCTCCTCTGTCTCTTGCCATGAGCAGGTGGTTGCATATTTGGATGAGGGCAGTTTCAGTGCTGTGGTGTTTCCTGAAGCCAGACTGGAATGGGTCATAACTGTTATTTTGTAGGATTTTGGCTTCTAGCTGGAGGTAGACAGCTTTTTCAATTAGCTTGCCCAGAAAGGGGAGGTTAGAGACAGGTCTGTAGCTGGTCATTGCATCTGGGTCCAGGGAGGGTTTTTTGAGGAGAGGCCTGATGATTGCTTCCTTCAGTAAAGCAGGAAATATCCCTGATTGTAAGGAACAGTTAACAATGTTGAGGAATACCGGTACGAACAGGTCGGGGCAGTTCAACATGAACTGTGTTGGGCCAGGATCTAGGTCACAGGTAGTTAGGCGGACGTGAAGGAGGATGCTTGATGTGACTTCTTCATCAATTTCTTTGAAGTTTGACCAAGGTGTTACATTTTCTCTGCTAATGGTCTTCGGCGCTATATTAGGCTCAGATGCTGTAAGTTGGATGGCGGACCTTATAGCGGAGACTTTGTCTGTGAAGAAATGGGAAAATTGGTCAAAGAGGTCCTTTGAAGACTCGATATTAAGTTTTTGACATGCTGGGTTGCAGAGTTTTTCCACTGTGCGGAACAGTTGGGCTGGGTTGTTAACTGCATTTGCAATCTCTTGTGATAGAAAGGATGATTTTTTTTTCCCGTGATTACCTTTTGGTAGCTCTTCAAGTGGAGGATTAAGGCATGTTTGTCTTTTGCGGACTGAGATTTGCGCCACAGTCTCTCAAGTTTTCGGCCTTGTCTTTTCATCTCTTTTATGGCGTTATCAAACCACTGTGCATGATGGTGTGGAGTAAGATATTTGGTGCCCAGAGGAGCAATGGTCTCAAAGGTGGAGGACACACATTTGTTGTATTTAAACACCAGAGTATCAGGGTCCAAGCTGGAGTCAGTCAATTCATCAAAGCTAAGGTTATCTCGGATATGTTGAGGTGTTAGCCCTTTTAAGCGGCGATATTTTATTTGATTCTTGACCTGGTGTTTGACGGCTGGTATTGAGAGGGAGAAGTGGATAGTGTGATGGTCTGACCAGGCAACAGGATTAATTTCCACATTGGCTATTGACAGCCCAGTATGGAATATAAGGTCCAGTGTGTGACCTTTCCCGTGAGTAGCAGAGCTGATTGATTGGAGGAAGCCCAGTTCATGTAAGGCACGAGGTAGCTCTATTCTAAATTGTGAAGAGGAGTCATCTACCCATGTATTGAAATCTCCAAGAACAATCCATCTGGGGTGTTCCAGTGTTAGGTTGCATAGGAGGTCTACAAGTTCCTTAAGGAAGTCTGAGTATTTTTCTGGTGGGCGGTAGATCAGCAATATGTTAATGTTTTTCTCAGCTGAAAGTTGCACCCCCAAGCATTCAAACGAGTTGGTAGGTCCTATAGTAAGTGGTCTGATTTTCAAAGCTGATCTAAAGCAAAGTGCAACCCCTCCTCCCCTGCGTTTTTTCCTGTTGCAGTATATCACGGAATGGTTTGTTGGCACGGCGGCCTCCAGGGGAAGTAGAGGGAGACCCTCTAGGCACGCCCTCAGCGATCAACCAATGGGGAGCGGCGAGCGGCCCCTCTGACGTCAGCCGACCAGCCGGTCAGCTGACACGCCTCCTCCCCGCATAAAGGTGCTGTCTACGACAGGGCAACCCTATGTGCAACTGATAGTTCCGTCCTCGGCGTGCTAGACGCCTGAGGCCTGGAAACTCTGCTGGTATGCACGCTGGAGGCAGTTGTGGTGGTAGCGCTGTTCACCGCAGCTGCCTTTTCCACATATGTTACAAGGAGTTAAATAATTGTGCCATAGGTATGACAGTTTTCGGACAAGTTGAGCTTGTGGATCAGTGGCGATATATCGTACCTCTAGGGTATGATCAGGGAATTAATTAAAGCGGGATCAAATTCTATATATGAGTTTAAAAAATACAGTATACAGTGGCTTGCAAAAGTATTCGGCCCCCTTGAAGTTTTCCACATTTTGTCACATTACTGCCACAAACATGAATCAATTTTATTGGAATTTCACATGAAAGACCAATACAAAGTGGTGTACACGTGAGAAGTGGATTGAAAATCATACATCATTCCAAACATTTTTTACAAATAAATAACTACAAAGTGTGGTGTGCATAATTATTCAGCCCCCTTTGATCTGAGTGCAGTCAGTTGCCTATAGACATTGCCTGATGAGTGCTAATGACTAAATAGAGTGCACCTGTGTGTAATCTAATGTCAGTACAAATACAGCTGCTCTGTGAGGGCCTCAGAGGTTGTCTAAGAGAATATTGGGAGCAACAACACCATGAAGTCCAAAGAACACACCAGACCGGTCAGGGATAAAGTTATTGAGAAATTTAAAGCAGGCTTAGTCTACAAAAAGATTTCCAAAGCCTTGAACATCCCACGGAGCACTGTTCAAGCGATCATTCAGAAATGGAAAGAGTATGGCACAACTGTAAACCTACCAAGACAAGGCCGTCCACCTAAACTCAGTGGCCAAACAAGGAGAGTGGTGATCAGAAATGCAGTCAAGAGGCCCATGGTGACTCTGGACGAGCTGCAGAGATCTACAGCTCAGGTGGGAGACTCTGTCCATAGGACAACTATTAGTCATGCACTGCACAAAGTTGGATCTTATGGAAGAGTGGCAAGAAGAAAGCCATTGTTAACAGAAAGCATAAGAAGTCCCGTTTGCAGTTTGCCAGAAGCCATGTGGGGGACACAGCAAACATGTGGAAGAAGGTGCTCTGGTCAGATGAGACCAAAATGGAACTTTTTGGCCAAAATGCAAAACGCTATGTGTGGCAGAAAACTAACACTGCACATCACTCTGAACACCCCATATGGTGGTGTAGAAGAGCATGCTGGGAGGAGCGCCTTGCCAAACAGGCTGACAATCTATGCTCTATTGCAATGTAAAAATGCAACGGGCTGATTCACATGACTGCGTTATTGCGTGAATGCGATTAATACCGAGCATGCTGCATTGCTGTGGGCCCTGTGCACAGTTTTTCTGGGGCCTGTTGTTTATTTGTATAGGTAGCCAGATGACCCCTCCCCCCCCTTTCCCTCTAGTATAGGTAGCCTGATTACCCCTCCTCCAGTATAGGTAGCCAGATGACCCCTCCCCCCTTTCCCTCCAGTATAGGTAGCCAGATGACTCCTCCTCCCTTCCCTCCAGTATAGGTAGCCAGATGACCCCTCCCCCCTTTCCCTCCAGTATAGGTAGCCAGATGACTCCTCCTCCCTTCCCTCCAGTATAGGTAGCCAGATGACCCCTCCCCCCTTTCCCTCCAGTATAGGTAGCCAGATGACTCCTCCTCCCTTCCCTCCAGTATAGGTAGCCTGATTACCCCTCCTCCAGTATAGGTAGCCAGATGACCCCCCAGTATAGGTAGCCAGATGACTCCTCCCTGTTTCCCTCCAGTATAGGTAGCCAGATGACTCCCTTAATCCCTCCTTTTCCCACTCCCCACCTTTCAGTATAGGTAGCCAGCTCACCTTCACACCGCAGCAGCCATCAGTGTCACTCATTTCTCAGCTCGTCTCCAGTGCAGAAGCTTCCTCTTCCTCTCTGTCTCCAGTGCTGCCCAAGTCCATAGCCACCGGCCACAATGTAAACGTGCAGAGAGCGCAAGGTGGCTGCTGCACAGGCGGCTAGCAGCAGAGTACCGCGGTCAGGCGCTCGCCTGATCTCCCTGAGTCTGAGCTTCCACATGCAGCACCAGTCTAGCCTGCTGCTTTGGTGCCCTTGCTCCTGTGGTGCCCTAGGCCATGGCCTAGGTGGCCTTGGCCTAAATCCAGCCCTGAGTATAAGTTGTGGGGTTTGTAGAGACATGAGCAGCCATGTGATAACAAGTGTGATGTGAGCAGTCTATGTAAGGCAAACCCTGTATCATGCATTTATTATATGTGAGAAAACGCAGTCTTCATAGTGGGACCTGGCCCCATAAGTCAGTAAATATAAATGTGAATCAGTAGAGTGTTGTAACGTGATAGCCATCAGTAAAAGCAAGGAGTTTGGAATCAGGATGATACCATTTATTGGCTAACTTAGAGATGAATACACAGTAAGCTTTCGGCTTATAAAAAGCCTTCGTCAGACTTGGTTAGGAACATTATAAGCCAAAAGCTCACTGTGTATTCATCTCTAAGTTAGCCGATAAAAAGGTATCATCCTGACTCCAAACTCCTTGCTATAAATGTGAACCAACTCTAACTGTATGAAAATTCCCCACAAGATGGCGCTGTGTACACAGATTACACCACATCTCTCTCTCTCTGATCCTTTGCTTCAGTAAAGATAGGGTGATATTTCCTGAGACAGCAGTACAGACAGTCCCTACTTACAAACGACTCGAGTTACAACGTTTCAACAAATAAAGTTACCTTGATGTACCAAATATGCAATACTGATTTTTATTACATATATTGTTGCTACATGTGACAGTATTGTGTACATTGTTATAAGGAGTGTAAAGCACTTTTAACCACTTCGCATGCAGACCTTGTTTTCCCCTTATGGACCAGAGCCGTTTTGACGTTTTAGCCATGACCCTAGTTAATCAGCAATAACTTTATCCCTACTCATGACACTTAAATGATCTATATACCGTTTTTTTTTCAAGACAAACAAGGCTTTCATTGGGGGGTATTTTGTACTAAGAAAATAGTTGTTTTCTATTCATTTTAATGGGAAAAAAGAGGGAAAAAATGCATGATTTCTCAGTTTTTACCGGTTCCAGCTTAAAAATAAAAGTGCTACTGTCATAAAAACCTTGCCACTAGTATTATGTCCCCCAGAATAGATAGCCAAATGTGTCCCCAGTATCAGCCCCCCCCCCCCAGGATAGTTAGATATGTCCCCAATATAGGCCTCACCCTCAATATAGACAGATGTGCCCCCCGCATTTGCCACCCCCAGCATAGATCGTCAGATGCGCCCCTAAGAATAGTGCCCCTAATTATAGCCAGATGTGCCCCTGGGATCAGCATTCCCCCATTTTAGCCAGATATGCCCCCAGGATTAGCACCAGCCCCCCATCATAGCTAAATGTGCCCCCGGTATTAGATTACCCCTCCCCCCGGGTAGCCAGATGTGCCTGACTAATAGACACCCCCCAGTTAGCCAGATGTCCCCCAGTGATATAAACACCACCCCCTTTTAAATACCCCCTGCCCCCCCACGATCGATAGCCAGATGCCCCCCATCAGGCACCCCCCTCGGTGCAGAAATAGTAGAAAAATCCTCCAGCAAGCAGCCTCACTCCCCTTACCTCGTTCCTGCAACTATCCTGAAGCCGGAGCCTCCATTCCCCGCTCTGCAGTCAGCCCCGCTATGCTGAGTATCCGGTCCCGGCTTGATGACGTCATCAAGCCGGGACCCGGTAACCGGCAATAAGCGGCTGACTGCAGAGCGGGGAATGGAGGCTCCGGCTTCAGGATAGTTGCAGGAACGAGGTAAGGGGAGTGAGGCTGCTTGCTGGAGGATTTTTCTACTATTTCTGCACGGAGGGCGACCAGATGAAGGATCGCTGCAGTTCACTACTGCAGCGATTGTTCATGGGAGGGGGGGGGGGGAGACTAATTGGCTATAAGGGGCAGGGGCGTAGCAATAGGGGGTGCAGAGGTAGCCACCGCATCGGGGCCCTTGGGCCAGAGGGGCCCTCACTCAACTGCAGTATTAGCTCTCTATTGGTCCTGTGCTCATAATAATCACTTCTATAGATACATTGATTAGTGGTAATCATTAACAAACTGTTCCCCATCCCCTTCTTGCACCTCTGACACTGTAGTTGCCATTGGCAGGGATTGCTATGTATAGAGTGCTTGGGGGTAATCAGTAACAAGCTGTTCCCCATCCCCTTCTTGTACCTCTGACACTGTAGTTGCCATTGGCAGGGATTGCTATGTATAGAGTGCTTGGGGGTAATTAGTAACAAGCTGTTCCCCATCCCCTTCTTGCACCTCTGACACTGTAGTTGCCATTGGCAGGGATTGCTATGTATAGAGTGCTTGGGGGTAATTAGTAACAAGCTGTTCCCCATCCCCTTCTTGCACCTCTGACACTGTAGTTGCCATTGGCAGGGATTGCTATGTATAGAGTACTTGGGGGTAATTAGTAACAAGCTGTTCCCCATCCCCTTCTTGCACCTCTGACACTGTAGTTGCCATTGGCAGGGATTGCTATGTATAGAGTGCTTGGGGGTAATCAGTAACAAGCTGCTCCCCATCCCCTTCTTGCACCTCTGACACTGTAGTTGCCATTGGCAGGGATTGCTATGTATAGAGTGCTTGGGGGTAATCAGTAACAAGCTGCTCCCCATCCCCTTCTTGCACCTCTGACACTGTAGTTGCCATTGGCAGGGATTGCTATGTATAGAGTGCTTGGGGGTAATCAGTAACACACTGTTCCCCATCCCCTTCTTGCTCCTCTGACACTGTAGTTGCCATTGGCAGGGATTGCTATGTATAGAGTGCTTGGGGGTAATTAGTAACAAGCTGTTCCCCATCCCCTTCTTGCACCTCTGACACTGTAGTTGCCATTGGCAGGGATTGCTATGTATAGAGTGCTTGGGGGTAATCAGTAACAAGCTGTTCCCCATCCCCTTCTTGCACCTCTGACACTGTAGTTGCCATTGGCAGGGATTGCTATGTATAGAGTGCTTGGGGGTAATTAGTAACAAGCTGTTCCCCATCCCCTTCTTGCATCTCTGACACTGTAGTTGCCACTGGCAGGTTTTGGTGCACTGTATCAATCGCTATGTATAGAGTGCTTGGGGGGGCCCCATTGTAAAACTTGCATCGGGGCCCACAGCTTCTTAGCTACGCCACTGATAAGGGGACATGTTCCCCTTCCCCAATTAGTAATGCAGCTGAGAGTGCCGGGGGGTGCGCTCTGAAGCACACCCGATTGTGCACAGCAGGGCTGCAAGGAGGTCAGTATATCTACGTGGCTGTGGCTTGGAGGATGCCACAGATGACATAGATATACTGAGCTGGGCAGTAAGTGGTTAAAGTACATTGCAAATAGCCAAGACACATTTTATGCAAATCATTTTTTCTCCTAAGAGGTATCTTTTCATCTTCTGTTTGTGGCAAGTGGGACTATCAGCCACAAAATCAAATTCCATTTACCCACTGCTGTGTGTTTATTATGCAGTCTACATCCTGTCCCTGCAGTGCAAGCATTCCAATATAATCATAAATGTTTCTGCTGTAATGAATCTTATCTCAGTCAGCCTGGCTCTATTCCGGTACATTGCTGGGGAGGGGGAAGCTTGTTATCTCTCCTCCCACATCCCTGCTCCTCACTGATTGGCTGAGGGCAGCTCAGTATGACAGGAGGCTGAGAAGGGAAATGCACCTCACCCCTCTGCAGAAGCTGCTGAAATATGAACTATGCTGTGCTCACAAAGGTGTTTACAAAGCAAGCTAGATATGACAGTGCAGTTTCTAGGAGAAAAACACGTGTAAGCGAGGAAATTACATCAGAATTGGCTTCAGTCAGAGGCAGTAAAGATTTTCCTATATACAATTCACTAAATTCACTAAACTCAAAAGATGGACAGTACAATACATCTGTTATGTAAGTGGAACAAGCATTTATCTACAGTACTTATATATGTGTTTTTCCTGTGCTAGTGTGGTTGTCTCTGCTGCTTTAACTTCCTGATTGCTGTTTGCAATCTACATGTTGCCACTCGGTACACTTATCCAACGACATGGCCTGACGTACCACTGCTACGCCGATGACACACAGCTATACCTGTCCTTCAAACCTGGTGGAACAGACCCTACCCCAAAAATAAACTCTTGCTTAGCTGAGCTACAGGCATAGATGAATGATAACTGGTTGAAACTGAATGCTGACAAAACTGAGGTCCTGTTTGTCCAAAGCCAGTGCTCGCCATCAAAACAGCTCTATCCTAAAGCAACACCAATCAGGATTGGGAATTCAGACATAAACAGCTCCAACCTTGTGCGCAGCCTTGGCGAACTAATCGATGGGGAATTGAGTTTCAGAAACCAAATTTCATCTGTAGTTAAATCTTCCTTCTTTCATCTGAAGAACATTGCAAAGATTAAACATCTGATTCCCCCAGAGGATCTTCAAACCCTAGTCCACGCCTTCATCACATCACGGCTGGACTACTGCAATGCCCTTTATGCTGGCCTCCCCAAAAAAGACCTGCGTCGCCTGCAATTAGTGCAGAATGCTGCTGCCAGATTGCTAACAAACCAGCCTCGCCACTGTCACATTACACCGATCCTTCGCTCACTGCACTGGCTACCAGTAGAATGGAGAATACTCTTCAAGATTGGACTGCTGACATTCAAATCCCTGCACAATCTGGGCCCTGGATACATGAAGGACTTGCTGAAGCTGCACCACACCTCTCACAACCTCAGATCAGCAAGTTCTATGAACTTGGTCACTCCCAGAGTGCACCTCAAAAAATCTGGAGACAGAGCCTTCTGTCATGCTGCCCCTACTCTTTGGAACTCCCTACCACACCCAGTAAAGACAGCACCATCCCTGGAGCTATTCAAACCCAGATTGAAAAGCCACCTGTTTAGCCTGGCATTTGCAGATTTATAAAATTCTTCCTCTGTACCACGATGGTCGGAGCCATGCTTATGCGCTTTGAGTCCCACCGGAGAAAAGCGCTTTACAAATGTTATTTGTTGTTATTTGTTGTTGAGCGATAATCCCGAGCTAAGCTCGGGGTACGTCGCGCAGAAGGGGGTTCTCAGGCCCTGATGGGCCGATTTGCATAATTTTTTTTTTGTTACACGCAGCTAGCACTTTGCTAGCTGCGTGTAGCTTCCGCTCGCCGCCGATCCCCACCGTGCTGCGCAGCCCCCCCCCCCGACCCCTTGTGCAGCCTGGCCAATCAGTGCCAGGCAGCGCTGAGGGGTGGATCGGAACTCCCTCTGACGTCATGACGTCGGTGACGTCATCCCGCCCCGTCGCCATGGCGACCGGGGAAGCTCAGCAGGAAATCCCGTTCTGAACGGGATTTCCTGCTTTATGTTAAGGATAAGGACCAGAGGCGCCAAAAAGAGTAAAAACAATACTAGGTTTAAAATCTTGGGGGAGACGTACTCGCCACCCTTCAACAGACCAAAAACCAATGGAAACCACAATATTTGGTCAAAGATTCAATAATTTATTAGTACTCCCAGGTGCTACACGTTTCACGGGATTATCCCGCTTCCTCAGGCAATCAGACAGGAGTACAAGCTACAAAAAATACAAAACAATAACATACATAAATACAGGACCCCAAATGCTTGTAATAACTTAAACAACTCAACACAGGAGTCAAAGCTCCATAATATAGAATGCACATCAAAGTGTAAGCCTGTAGCTTAAATATGTGATCATTGGAACTCATTTGGACCTTAATATAGACAAGTGTTCCCAAAATTATGCATAAAGAGCCGATGTATACACTATGTATCTTATAAGCCACTGTGTCAGTGTCCAAATACTCAAAGTTAGTCTGAATGGCTCTTTTCACTTTATTCTCTAGTGGTATTTGATAGCCATAAACGATGGTATGATGTATTAATTAATGTAGGTGGCCAGGTGAATAAAGCGGGGAGGGAGAGGGGGGCTTTGCTTAAAGCAAAGTCTTTGCCAGGAAGTTACTATAATGCTAGATATATCCATATTAAACATTGGTGTCCAGTGTGGACAAAGTAATGGAAAGGACTTACCAATTGGGGGTCTGGAACGAACTAGAGCGCCTCAGTAGGAAAGCGAGGCGTACTGGGCACTATAAATAGCCCAAATGTGTGGAGAACGTCGTCTCCGCATTGTCCTATCTGACTTCCGCTGCGCTAGGCGGAAGTGATGTATGGCGCGCATGCGCCGGAAAGTGTCGGCGCCATTTTGGATTAGGTATGTTGTGGGCAACGTATGTAATGACGTATGCGGCCATCTAGCGTTTATCACGCGTCCGAAATGACGCGTATATACACACAAAATGCTAGCGCTGCGTGCGCATAAATGCCCAGAGGTTTCAATACGTTAATATTCAATGTCATTTATATTGGGTGCGGATTGGCAGGATAATGGGAGCTTTTAACCAAGGGGAACAGGTAGTACCTGGATACCAACTGGGTTTAAATGGGACTAGTGAAATTGTATTTACTATAGATAGCATTAAGATCACATTTTTCACGTTTATCACGATAGAATAATAGAGATTAATAAAAATTATTAATAACAAATAAAAAACAAATAAATAAATAATAATAAAAATTAAAAAATTAAAAAAATTAAAAAATTAAACACAAAATACACAAAAAAACAATAATTGCAGAACATCACATACATAACACGATCACAAACATTATATAAACATATAAAGCATATATTATATAAAGGAGTACCTATATGAATTAATATAAAATCAGCTCCAATTGAACCGATAGCACGATAAAGTTAAAGTAGTGCAGGCCGTTAATATCACAGTAGATCAACTTAGGTAAAAGAACGGACAATAGTAAAAGAGAGGACAGGTATCATAAAACATAATAAATCATGTGCAACTCATGGCAAGCATAAAATCAGTATCGTTTGGGTATAAATACCGTCTTTATCTTTTTGTCTAAAATGCCTTTTCCAAGACCTCGTTCAAACCGTTAGGGACCAGACTTTTTAGGATATTAATCCAGTAAATCTCCTTCTGGCGCAAGGCTTCAAACGTATTTGGGATGTGTGGGGAAATCGCCTCAATGAAGGTGATACGGAATAGCAGAGGATTGCGATCATGGTGTGTGCCAAAATGTCTGGAGACGCTGTGAAGTGCTAGGTTATTGATAATATTCCTCTTATGTTGGCCGACCCTGCTGCGGGCCTCCTGGGTGGTACGGCCCACATATTGGAGGCCGCACGGACAGGAGATAAGATAGATAATGAACCGGGACTCACAATTGATGTGTTGTTTTATGGGGTAAACACTTAATGTGGCAGCTGAATGGAAAGTATTGGTGTCATTCACAAACTGACAAGCTGTGCAACGGGGCTTATTACATGGATAAGATCCGGGTATGATATTACCTTTGGATTGTATATTCCTGAGCCTACTTGGTGCCAGTAGGTTCCGTAGATTGGGGGCCCTTCTATATGTAAGTGATGGTCTTTCCGGGATTGCTAGTTTTAGGTAGGGGTCTTGGAGTAGGAGGTCCCACCTGTTTTGCAGTATTGATCTAATGATTTTATGCTGGGCACTGTATCTGGTGATGAAACGTAGGAATGGCGATTCTGAAGTTGTGATTGATGTGTGTTTAGTAGGGGCCATTTGAGTAGCTTTGTGTCTGGCATCCCTTAACAGCTTGTTTGGGTATTTGGCTATTTGCGTTCCCTGAATTTATTCGTCAAAATAACGGATTGTGAAAAGAAATCCTCCTGTTCTGTACAGTTACGGAAAATACGTTTACACTGGCAGTAGGGGGTATTGGTGGTCCAAGGTTTGTGATGGTGGCTGTTGAAATGGATGTAATTATTAGCATCAACTTTTTTGAAAAAGGTTTTGGTTTTAATTCGATCTCCATCAGCGTGTAAGGATAGGTCTAGGAATTCTATGGTAGTGCAATGGTGTTGAGCAGTGAATTGAAGGCCAGCTGTGTTATTGTTTAAGTATTGAACGAAATGTGTGATACTATTGGAGTCACCATACCAGATAAAGATTAAATCGTCGATGTATCTTTTATAAAAAATATTGTTGTGAAAGGGGTGTTGGGGATGAAGTTTTAAGAGTTCTAGGAGGCCCATGGACAGGTTCGCAAACGAGGGCGCGAATGAACTGCCCATGGCCGTCCCGGTCAGCTGATGGTAATACTTATTCTGAAAACTAAAGGTATTGTGTGTCAAAATAAATTCAGCACATTGTGTAATGAAATTTCTCTGGGTCATGGGCATAAGTGGATTTGTACTAAGAAAATGGTCGATGGCCGTTAGTCCAAAATTATGGGGGATGTTAGTGTATAATGACGTTACATCGCATGTGAGCCAGTGGTAATCATCCTGCCAAACAATGTCCTTCATTAGCTGTATAAGGTGCTGCGAGTCCTTAAAGGGGTTCTTTCGCGAAAAAAGAAGGCAGTTAAAAAATGTGACAGATGACAGGTTTTGGGCCAGTCCATCCTTTTTAAGGGGGATTATCAGGGCTTTCTTTGTTTTCAACAGCATTTCCTGAACAACAGTTGCAAAATCTAACTGACTTAATAGTGTGCAAGTGATTAGGGAGGCCGGCTGGTATCTTGCTATTTTGGCAGTTAAACTGTTGTTCAGGAAATGCTGTTGAAAACAAAGAAAGCCCTGAGAATCCCCCTTAAAAAGATGGACTAGCTCAAAACCTGTCATCTGTCACATTTTTTAACTGCCTACTTTTTTCGCGAAAGAACCCCTTTAAGGTAAGATGGGAGTGAACGTACATGAGGTTGGAGATGATGATCAACAAAGACAGACAGATTACTAGTAGCGGAATCGATACCTGATATGATTGGTCGGCCCGGTGGTTTGCTGAGTGTTTTGTGTATCTTGGGTAAGTAATAAAAGAAAGGGGTTCTGGGGTACTGATTAGTGAGGAAGGTTCTCTCCTTTTGCGTAAGAATGCCATTCAAGAAATTCTCATTTATAAATGCTTTTAGTGTATTATTGTATTCCACTGTCGGGTCATGATCAAGGATAGCATAATGTAGGGGATTGTCTAACAGACGGGAGGCCTCCTCCAGATAATCAGCCCGATTGAGAAGAATGATACCCCCACCCTTGTCTGCAGGTCTAATAACGACATCGTGCATTGATTTAGGTCTATGCAAAGCGGATTGTTCTGCACGCGTGAGATTGGAGGACGGTGGATCCTGTAGGTTGATCTTTAAGAGATCTTCCAAAACCAAATCGTGAAAGGATTGTAATAAGTGGCCCTTGGATGCTGTCGGGTAGAATCTAGAGCGTCCCTTTAGTTGGGTGGTGATATACCTCTCGGTGGAAACCTCTCCTGGGTTTATTGTGACGGGTGGTAATAGGGGATTGTCAGTAATGATCAAACCATCGTCAGGGCTGGCAGAAGTTTCCTTGTGTTTTTTTATTGCAAAGTGACGTCTTAATGTAAGCTTCCGTATATAGGCATTAAGATCAGTATACAGTTCATTTAGGTTTGATGTGTTGGTGGGGCAAAATGATAAACCTTTCTCCAATAATTTTGTTTCATGCACAGACAGTACGTGATCGGATAAGTTAAAGATGCTTTTTAGTTGCGGGTAGGAATTGGGCATGGCCGTGGTGCATTTTTTTTATGTGTTTTGCCTTTGCCCCGACACCCCGAGCGCTGAGGGGTGGATCGGAACTCCCTCTGACGTCATGACGTCGGTGACGTCATCCCGCCCCGTCGCCATGGCGACCGGGGAAGCTCAGCAGGAAATCCCGTTCTGAACGGGATTTCCTGCTTACTCTGATCGCCGAAGGCGATCGTAGTGGGTGGGGGGATGCCGCTGCGCTGCGGCTATCATGTAGCGAGCCCAGGGCTCACTACATGATTTAAAAAATAAAAAAAATTAAATAATAGTGCTGCGCCCCCTCCTGGGCGATATAATTGTATCGCCCAGAGGGTTAAAGTGAACCTAAAGTCAAGTAAACAAAATGAGATTAACTCACCTGGGGCTTCCCTCAGCCCCCTGCAGCTGATCGGTGAGTTAATCTCATTTTTTTTTTTTACTTGACTTTAGGTTCACTTTAAAGGGCAACTGTAGTGAGGGTATATAGAGGCTGCCATATTTATTTACTTTTAAACAATACCAGTTCCCTGGCTTTCCTGCTGATCCTCTGCCTCTAATACTTTTAGCCATAGCCCCTGAACAAGCATGCAGCAGATCAGGTGTTTCTGACATTATTATCAGATCTGACAAGATTAGCTGCATGCTTGCTTCAGGTGTGTGTGATTCAGACACTACTGCAGCCAAATAGAGCAGCAGGGCTGCCAGGCAGCCTCCATATTCTCCTCACTTCAGTTGTCCTTTAACCTCCTTGGTGGTAACCTGTCGAGATTTCCATATGGCGGAATATCGTTTTTCCGATAAACTGAACCGCATATGATCAGATACAAATAAACCTAATTAATTTCCTTCCCCTAAGGTACAGGAGACAAAGACTTTTTAATGTATGGTGATTGTAGGTTAATATATACATTGATCATTGAGAAAGGCAGAGCATATTTTAATATGGCGATGTAATATTGCCATGCAAGGCTGACTTGTATGTGTCTCTAAAGGAAGGTCAGATGTTGAACAACAGGCAGTCAGCTGATGTGCTATTTGCAATGGGTAATCCCATTCACCTTACTGGGAACAATGATATCAGACCATTCTTTGTTTTAGGTCAAAACACTTGACAAGATAGCAAACAAGAGGAGTCTGAGTGACAATAGTGTGTTTAAAAATGGACTAATATCTGTATACAATGGCTCAAACCTGGCTACATTGAATGTGAAACCAAAACCCATGCAAGGTTTCTATGCAATATTTGTGTTTCCAAAGTCCAGACACAAACACAAGGCTTAGGAAATACCTTTATTTTTCTTATAGCTGGGCAAACCAGTAACAATATGAAAATGTTATTGAAAATGTATACGTGTTAATATAAAGATTCCCTGAATGAATATATCCAGAATGGTATAGAAATGTTATATGGTTACCAGTGTTGTATATTAAACAATAATGTTAGAGATATAAAACCATGCTAACAAAAACAATGTTTTATATAAGGAGGTCCATGGTGGTTTTCAATATGCCACTATGATTTTGGATAAAATCAAATCTATCTTGGATATGATAGAAAAGGTCACTGTATACTAAATAATAACCAATGATCCCATCCAGATCAGCTATCCATAAGATATGAATTTTTATAACATTGATTTATTCACTGTTGGGGTATAATAAAACATGATTTTTGTTTTTAGTTTGCCAAATATCCCAGTAAGTCTGTGATTAGTTAGCCAACAGCACCTACAAAGGGTGAAAGCCAGTATTACACTTGGGTTAAACATTAGTCACAGAAAGCTCCCATTGGTCACTCCCACTGCCCAGTGATAGGCTAGAAGATTTAATCTCCTGGGCAGGACCATAGGTAGTGAGGGGAATAAGATGAGAGGGGTCATTCAATGAGGGGGATCAGACCATCAAGAGATCTGAGCAGACCAGGACATAGAGGATTCATGCCATCTGAACACAGCCACGCCTAAGAGGAACACGCCCAGAGGCCATCTTGGTGACTATACTTGAACCCAGTTCTGATTTTCTTGTTAGTTAGACGGCTTATTACAGCGCAGAATATCTGAACATATGATGTATTGATTGAATTTCATTGGTTGATATTTTAAAAAGGGGTGAGCTTTTCCAAAGTTGCAAGTTGGAAACAACTCACCTAAGTTCTACCATATGTTCATTGATAACTGGCTGTTTAACTCAGTCTTGGATAAAAAAAACTAGACCTTTCAAGCTACCTCCTCTAGATATTTTGATACTTTGCCGCAGCATGTGCAAGCCACACCTAACCAAGTTTAGGACGACTCAATAGATATTTTATTCCAAAATTATATGTATTTTACCCGCCTGCTCTGTGTAGTAACACAGGCCAGCGGAGGTTAAAGTGTAGACAGAGGGAAAATTCCTGTCATTTATAGTTGATTGCATAGCGATTGTGGGGCAACGCCCAGTCGTCAGATCCACTGAGTCATCCTAAATTTGTTATATTGAATGGTATAGCTGACATCAGCCAGTTTATTTTGGATAGCGCATTTTTGATTTTGGACTGCGCAATTTTGTTTTTGATAGCCACCATTTTGTTTTTGATAGCAGCCATTTTGATTTTGATAACAGCCATTTTGTTTTCGTTCAAGTCATCCATTTTGTCTCCAGACATCCTGTGGTAAATTGAGTAACAGGGCCGACGGCCATATTTGAGGAGTCACATCTATGCACTGTATTTGAATTGACTGCTGAATGGTTTAAGCCTTTTGTATTTGGTGAATAAGTATAATAACATTTTGATGTTTTACTGAAATTATTATCCAGCTCATTGCTTATTATAAGAATGACCTTATGAGTTTTGTTTTATATCAAAAGTGCAATATTATATTGTTTTGATATTGTAATATTTATTCGATATTAAATTGATATTTTTATAAATTGGTCCACATTTATTTGCATGTTTAAACCAGTACTGTAAAACCTCGGAAAACAAGCTCACACAGTTAGGCGTATGTTTGTATTTTAGCTCCTCCTATTTTCCCAGGAGCATTACATTTACATTTTTGATTTTATAATTATTTTTAACAATTTATACAAACATTGACAAAACGCCCGACATAAGATTGGAGGCCCTAGTGAGATCCGTTTACTTTCCATTACTGGTTTAAACAGTGTAAAAACGTTTTATTGAGCTGGTTTTATTGCATTGGCTATTGAATCATGAGTGCTACAGGTAGTGATTCAGAACTGCATTTGGAACAGACGTTCCGAAAAATTGTGGAATTTATATTTATACAACTGAAATATAATGAGGAAGTAGATGAATGGATAAGCGGAATGAGGAAAAGTATAAAACAGGAAGCTGATCATATATTTCAATCTAAGGGTCTGGTGGATCATTATCTTTCATGTATGACCACAATAACCTCGGATTCCGAACTGAAGA
Source organism: Hyperolius riggenbachi (assembly GCF_040937935.1). NCBI lineage: Eukaryota > Metazoa > Chordata > Amphibia > Anura > Hyperoliidae > Hyperolius > Hyperolius riggenbachi. Next base: position 3,384,622 of record NC_090652.1, read on the forward strand.
AGAGGTTGTTAGGCGCCCTACCCTCTGTTCTATATGGGTTATTAGAGGTAGATATCCTTGCACAGTCTAGAAAAAAAGAGATTGTACAGTTGAGATCCCAATTGCAAGGAACAGAGGGAGACGTCCAATCATTGAACTCCCAGTTACGGGATGTGGAATCAGATCTTCAAATTATAAGGGCTGATAGAGACCAATTAATGATTAATATTTCAGACAGGGAGGTAGCGATCAAAAGTCTGGAAAGAGACGCCGAACGGAATCGTGAAGCGCATCGCAGACTTAAACAGGATTTTGAAGAACTACAACAGCAGTACTTCAAAATCCAACAGGCAGGTAGACTCGATAGATCATCCAGCCCTTGCCCGCCAGTACTCACTCCATATGACCTAAAATGGCAAGGCATGTTGGATCGTATGGAGACGGTATGTAAGACTATGAATACCATAATCGATGACAGTACAAGGGTCCCTAAAGATCAACATTTGGATTCCTCTCCAGAGAGAGATATGCAAATGAGGGCCCCTAGGTATGATGATTCCCATAAAGGTCACGACTCCCTTGCTGATATTGATTCAGATGAATTGGAGGCTGATGAGAGAAAGCGAGAATCCAGCCCTATCCCAAGAAGGGGGAAAGGTACGTATAGGGGGGAGTCAAATAGGGGAAATAATCAGTACCCCCAAGAAAAACAGAGCTCGGCCAGCATCATAAAATTCTTAAACACCGCTGTGCCAAAGTTCACTAAAAAGGGTTCAGCGCAAATAGCATCCCACATGGAGTTGTATGAATCCACTATGGACTCTTTAAATCTGTCTGAAGCAGACAGAATCAGATTCCTCCCATGGGTTTTTGATGACAGATACCGCCACCATTTCACCTCATTTAAGGAGCGAGGTATCATTAGATGGCAAGCAGTTTCACACGAAGTGAAGCTGGAGTTTGGGCCGTATCGCACTATCTCAGAAGCAAAACGAGATGTGTATCGACTTACTTGTCGACCCGATCAGAGCCCCCGAGAATTCCTTTCTGTGCTAAAAAACTCTTACAGTTTGGCATATCGGAATCCTAACTGGGAGTCTCTTGATTTTAAACAGGCATATTATGATGCATTGCCTACCCAAATAAAGTTAAGCATGGCCAATGAGTTAGACTTCGGAAACTCCCTAGAGAAAATGGTTACCTCAGCGACACTGCTGTTCAACATCAGTGGGAGTTCCAATGTAAGTGGGAGAAACAACAGAAAGTACCCAGAACGCAGAGTAGATGAAACCAAAGTAAAAGCGGACCTAAACCTTGAATCCCAGCAGAAGAAAATACCTCCTGCAAAAGTACCTATCCAGCAGGGCCAAAGACAGCAACAAAACCCTAATCAAAACAGACCACAAAATCCTAAAGGGTCAGATAGGGATAGCTCAGGTTCTGAGAACCAGGTCTACCGTCCTCGGTTCAATCGCAGGTATCAAGGATACCAGGGTTACCAAGGAAACCAGGGTAGTCAAAGGTATAGAGGTTACCAGGGATATAGAGAACCCCAGGGGTACAGACGACCCCAAAGATATAGACAGTGGGATAACCGACCCAGGCAGCAGTGGGAAAGGAGACAGCACCCACCTAATCCACCTAGGGGTAGATCACCACCTAACTCACCTAGGAGTGGATCACCCGCAGGGAACAGATATGATCCCAGGAACCAGAACCCTCGCCGACCTAATAGGTTTGATCAGCTTGTTGATCAAGTGAACAAACTAAGTGACATGATGGGTAAGTTGGCTCAGGGATCTGCAGGAAGACAGCATGAGGATTTTTTAGCTGGGGAGGCAGGGCCCAGCTCTGCCAATTAAAGGAAACCGAGACAAATCACTATACGGAAATGGATATGGCAATACTAAATACGAGTAATGAACATGATGTGCAATGTACCGACCTACCCCAGGTCGAGGAAGGGAAGTCTAATGTTCTTGATATTTCACCACAAATGGGTGATATTATGTCATTTGAGCCAGAGCGTGAAGTACCCTCTGTTCAGATTGTCCCAGTGATAGAATCCATGGGAACCCAAATGCCTTGCAGGCGGAATCAGGAGGAACAAGTTCCTAATACCCTGACACTGCAGAGAGATCATTCTCTGAAGCAACAAATGGAAAAACATTCCAATTTTCTTTGCAATCTTGAACAGGTAGATGGCCGGTATTTTATCGATACCCATCTACAAGATGGATGTATCGGACCGATCCCAGGTTTACTGGATACCGGTTCCCAGGTCACTATTCTGTCTTTTAACTATTACCAGCAGATCTTGGATTCATCACAAAGGAAGCCAAGATTAAAAGCCTTTGACGGTGCGCTGATAAGCGTTGGTGGTAATAGTTTACAAGTAAAAGGCACATCCTGGCTGACATACAAGATCGGTAAAAAGATCATTAAACATCCAACTTTGATTGTTGATCTTCCATATGATAGATTGATCATTGGAATCGATCTGCTCAAACGACTAAATTCCATAATTGACTTCATAAATGAAGCAATATGGGCTCAAGTCAATACTCCAATTGATTTTGAGCGCTCCAGCAATGCACAATTGCAACGCAGCTGCCATATGATTGAGGAAAGGCCTAACTCTGTTGAAATCCATTTCCGGAACAGTCAGATACCAGAAGTCACGATCCTGAAAAACGGTAAACCCGAGGAAAATGCTAACACTGCTTTTCACATCATAAATATCCGAAAGGATAAGATTGAAAAGATAGTCCTTGAAGAGGATGTGTTAACTATTTCCTTTAAAGGGGGAAACCAGGAAGTGGCAGGCATAACCAAGCATACACAGGCATTGGTTGAAATCGAGAAAACCAATGACAATGTGCTGGTTCCCGTGCAGGTAAATAATATTGCTCGGGTAAAATATGCCAAGTTGGACCTCAAATCCGAGGCCAGCTACATAAGCCTAGGACTGCTGAAGCAGGTTACAGACCCGCAGGTAATCAAATGTATCTCTACACAGGAATGGATCCACGATCTGGATAACGATAACCAGAGTCATAATGTAATTGCAAAATGCATCTTATCTGTGTCTCTAGGAAACAAATCTGCAAAACATGTCTTCAGTGTGTTAAAGGAACCACAGTACCAAATGTACTTAGGAAACGACATTATTCACCGATTTGCCATACAGGTTGATCTGGTCAATAATGTTCTGTGGTCCAAATTATCCGGAAACCCAGAGGAATTCCAGGATAGAGAACAAGCCCTGAGATGGGGACAGCGAATACCATATGCAGTGGATATCACTGTCGCTGAAAAAGTAAAAATCCCTGAAGGTTGCAAATCATTTCTTTTACCCATTCGAGTAAAGATGGGGCAAAAGATGAGAAATGCAGATGCATTGATTTGTTTATCCAATCGGATGCAACAATTGGGGTTGAAGGTAAAACCAATTCCCCTAATAAATATTCATCAGGAACCATTATATATGGTCATGCAAAACATGAGCCCTCATAGTATCACGTTACAGGAGGATACAATGATTGGCTTAGCCATTGACTCAGAGTATTATACTTTTGGATTCCAAAATGAAGTCATTGGATTAATACCTGATGAATATTTGACAGAAGAACAAATAGTGGACCAACAATATTTCTCAACACCTGAAGGATTGTTCAGCATACACTCTATTTATCCTTTCAATTCTGAGGAAGGTACATGTCATGTCGAGGAAACATCATTGATTTTTAACCATGAAATCAATGAAAGTGAGTATCAAACACTCCAGCAGGGTAAGGATCAAGCATGTTACACCCCAAATGACTTAACTAATAGGCTTGAAGAAGCTTATGAGGTAGGTCAACCTGAGATTTTCCCAGAATTTCAGGAACGGGTGGAAGAACAGCTCTCTATAGCTGATGGGTGTTCTAATGAATCAGAACGACAGCAGCTAAGGCAACTATTCTGGGATTTCCAGGACATGTTTGCCAAGGACTATTATGACTGTGGGGAAACTAACCTGCATGTTACAAGAATCCTGACTGATCCAGATGCACCCCCTGTGTTTATCAAACAATATCGACTTTCATTAGCAGCCTATGAGTCATTATCGGAAATTGTTAAGAACCTGGAAAAGAAAGGTATTATCCGACCAGTACACAGTTCCTTCAATCATCCAGTACTCGGAGTTCTTAAACCGAATGGTCAGTTCCGTCTATGCTGAGACTTGAGACAGTTAAACAAACGTGTCTACATGTCGGGTTGGCCTGTACCATACATTGACCAATGCTTGGCGCAAATCCAAGGGTCTAAAATATTCACAGCCCTTGACTGCGCACAAGGATATTGGACAATTAAAGTGGATGAAAGGGATCAATACAAACTAGCCTTCACATTCGGTAATAGACAATTTGCGTGGACCCGTACGCCTTTCGGATACATCAACGCAGGCCACGAATTTGCTGTGTTCATGCACAAAGCAATGCCTGATGCAGCTGAACGAGGTACCCTAACTTACGTCGATGATATCCTTATCAAAAGTACAATCTTTGAGGAACATATTTCAGAGTTGAGATATGTATTAAATCAACTAAAAGAAGCAGGTGTTAAACTTTCCCTACAGAAAGCTCAATGGTGCCGATCTAAGGTAAATTTCCTAGGACATGAAATTACTGCAGAAGGAATTAATCCACAGAAAAAGAAAGTGGAAGCAGTCAAAAATACGAAGTCCCCCACAAATCTCAAGGAACTGAGATCATTTCTGGGGATGATGAATTATTCCCGCAAGTTCATAGATAACTATGCTGAGATTACAAAGCCGCTATTGCAGCTGCTAAAGAAAGGAGTACAATGGGAATGGAATGAGTACCATGAACAAGCTGTATCTGAGCTTAAAACAAAACTCATAAAGGCCCCATGCCTTGCTTATCCAGAAGGTGGTAAACCCTTCTATGTTGAAACAGGTTTTACCGACAAGAGTGTAAGTGCAGTTCTTTTCCAAAAGCAAGAAAGACTGAATAAAATAATTGCTTATGCCAGCAAATCACTATCACCAGTTGAAATCAAATTTAATAATTGCGAGAAGGCATTATTAGCAACTGTGTGGGCTTTGCAATATTTCAGAAGTTTTATTCAAGGGGAAAAGATCATTGTAGAAACTGCACACCAATCACTACAATATTTGCAAAGTAACCAAATAAAAGAAGGTAACCTGTCAAACAGTAGGATAACGGCATGGACAATGTCCCTAATGGGATGGCCACTGGAAATCAAATATAAACAGGATACTAAAAATCCAGTTGCTCAAGGATTAGCTGAACTCCATGATTGTACTCATGTGGAACATAAAGATGAGCCACCAGAAAACGATTTTCTGGAAGAGCAATCTTTATCTCCATATAAATCCTATGAAGAAGAGTACTGCAAATCACTACCATGTGCATATGTTGACGGCTGTTCTTTTCACACAGAAGGAGATGAAAAGATGCTGGTTGCAGGTATCGGTATCGTATGGAATAACATATTTCCAGAGATATCTGCGGGATACAAAATTGGTCCCAAAAGTAGCCAGGTCGCAGAACTCGCTGCCGTGTATAAAGCTATACAAATGGCTATCGAACATGACCTTAAGGAATTTGTTTTGATAACAGATTCTGAGTATGTTCGGAACAGTTTTGTGGAATATTTTCCCAGTTGGAAAAGGACTAGCATGACAAGGAGTAACAAAAAGCCAGTCAAACATGGTAAATTGTTTTGTAAAATTGATGAACTGGTTAATACCCACGACCTTACCATTTATTGGAAAAAGGTAAGGGGTCATTCGAAACACCCTGGCGCTGATAAAGATGGGAACGATCTAGCAGATTCCCTCGCTAAGAAAGCAGCCATTGATGGTGAAATATTCGATATCAATGACCTCATGGGAACTATCGAAGTAAATGTCACCACTAGGGGGCAGGCCCAAAAGGAGTCTCAACCCAGTGTGGCAATGTGGTGTCAAGATTCTCCTAATGAGGATCTCATTGCGAGCCAAAAGGGGGATCCCGTTATTGGTTTGTTTTATAAACATATTGGAAGTCCACATGATTATCCCATCACCGTGGAAGACTGCAGTGACAACGAAGAATTACGTATTTTGATGAAAGGTGTGTCACAATTTGCATTACAGGATGGATTGCTAATACGAACCTCGAAAAATGGTATTACGCAGTGGGTAGTACCCGCAGCATATCGGGGTTTAATGTTACAACATGCTCACGATGCCCCGACAGCTGGTCATCGGGGAGAGAAAATAACGTATGAGTTATTAAGAGACTACGCTTACTGGCCACACATGTTACAGGATGTCAGGACATATTGTCATGGGTGCTTGGTATGCCCTCAATTCCAGCCACAAGGTCCCACTCACAGGGCACCGCTGATGAAAAGAGGCATAGCTATGCCATGGTCAGACATCCAGATCGATTTTATTGGTCCAGTAACAACGTCCTCAAAAGGAAACCGGTATATGTTAACCGTAACATGCCTGTTCACTAAATGGGTAGAATGTCTACCAAGTAAAACATGCAGTTCCAGTGTGTGCGCATCACTGCTCATTAACCACATATTTTCCCGATTTGGTCTTCCACAGCGCATCGAATCCGATCGCGGAAGTCACTTCACCAGTGAAGTAATGACCAAAATGTGGGAAATCCTAGGGGTAAAACGGAAGCTACACATAGCTTACCGACCAGCCTCTAGTGGTGGAGTGGAGCGTTACAATCAATCCATTGTAAATATCCTGAAAAAATGTGTTAGCGAATCAGGTAAAGACTGGGATGTCAAGCTGCCACTAGTTCTCATGGCTATTAGAGCTACTCCAAGCGCAGCAACCAAACTTTCACCATTTGAGATGCTCACAGGTAGAAAGATGGTGTTACCCCAGCATTTGCTTTACAAAACCTCAGATCACAACTTGATGAATGCAACTACTGCACATCAATATGTGGAGAACTTACGAAAGCACCTCCAGCATGCCTTTGCATTTGCTCAAAGAAACATCGAAAAAGCCGCAGTCAGTACGAAAACGTACTATGACCTCAAAACTACGCAAAAGGAGTATCAGATTGATGACAAAGTGTATCTGTATAATTTTGCCAGAGACCAGGTAAAGGAAAAGAAATTCCTCCCTTCATGGAAAGGTCCATATCCAATCACCGATAAATTGTCTCCTGTGGTTTATAAGGTTAAAATCCCTAAGGGGGATGACTTTGTTGAAAAATGGGTACATATTAATCAACTGCGTATATGTCACCCTAGCTCACAGCTACGGAGAATTGAGCAATCTTGAAATGTGTCCTAACAAATTATTTTTCTCCTGACAGGTATACCTAATGATGTGTTAATCTCTACTAGAATCCATATGGACACAAAGATTCCAAGCCGGCGCAAAGATGCCCCACCTGACGATTGCCATCCTTTACGCAGTCCTAATCTTGGGGAAGAGTGCCGAGCCAAGTGTGGTGCCAGATCCAGCATCCGTGATGTTACCGGATACAGCGGAGTTCATCATGACCAGATAGATGTTCCTATCCTAGAGGGTCCAGATGAGCCTAAACCCGCGATGTGTCGTTGAATGACGAGCTGATGTATCCGAGGTCCATTTGATGGAGATGCAAGTTGGATATCTGTTGCACACCAGATACTCACAGGAGTGAGTTGTTCAAATCTTGAAGCAGATCCGGAAAATCCTTTTGTTTGAACCAAAGGCCAAAGCAGTTCATCGCTGTTACAGTCGCTGTTTGCTACCTTTGCAGCAAGAAGAAACCTGTTTGTTTGCAGCCGGAGTATCATTTGCCAAGTCTATTTGTCTTGAAGCGTGAAACATGAACTTCAATGTGATGAAGACAATGTTTAAAGTCCATTTCCCTTTCATACTTGGATTACAAATACAAAACATAAAGCTTCGTTCGCAACGCGTTCCCACAGGAATTGAGAAAACGTAAAACGTTTAATAATCCTTGTTGTTCTTTTGAAATGGTCACACCCTGGAACATTCCAAAAGAAAAGGGGGATGTGTCGAGATTTCCATATGGCGGAATATCGTTTTTCCGATAAACTGAACCGCATATGATCAGATACAAATAAACCTAATTAATTTCCTTCCCCTAAGGTACAGGAGACAAAGACTTTTTAATGTATGGTGATTGTAGGTTAATATATACATTGATCATTGAGAAAGGCAGAGCATATTTTAATATGGCGATGTAATATTGCCATGCAAGGCTGACTTGTATGTGTCTCTAAAGGAAGGTCAGATGTTGAACAACAGGCAGTCAGCTGATGTGCTATTTGCAATGGGTAATCCCATTCACCTTACTGGGAACAATGATATCAGACCATTCTTTGTTTTAGGTCAAAACACTTGACAAGATAGCAAACAAGAGGAGTCTGAGTGACAATAGTGTGTTTAAAAATGGACTAATATCTGTATACAATGGCTCAAACCTGGCTACATTGAATGTGAAACCAAAACCCATGCAAGGTTTCTATGCAATATTTGTGTTTCCAAAGTCCAGACACAAACACAAGGCTTAGGAAATACCTTTATTTTTCTTATAGCTGGGCAAACCAGTAACAATATGAAAATGTTATTGAAAATGTATACGTGTTAATATAAAGATTCCCTGAATGAATATATCCAGAATGGTATAGAAATGTTATATGGTTACCAGTGTTGTATATTAAACAATAATGTTAGAGATATAAAACCATGCTAACAAAAACAATGTTTTATATAAGGAGGTCCATGGTGGTTTTCAATATGCCACTATGATTTTGGATAAAATCAAATCTATCTTGGATATGATAGAAAAGGTCACTGTATACTAAATAATAACCAATGATCCCATCCAGATCAGCTATCCATAAGATATGAATTTTTATAACATTGATTTATTCACTGTTGGGGTATAATAAAACATGATTTTTGTTTTTAGTTTGCCAAATATCCCAGTAAGTCTGTGATTAGTTAGCCAACAGCACCTACAAAGGGTGAAAGCCAGTATTACACTTGGGTTAAACATTAGTCACAGAAAGCTCCCATTGGTCACTCCCACTGCCCAGTGATAGGCTAGAAGATTTAATCTCCTGGGCAGGACCATAGGTAGTGAGGGGAATAAGATGAGGGGTCATTCAATGAGGGGGATCAGACCATCAAGAGATCTGAGCAGACCAGGACATAGAGGATTCATGCCATCTGAACACAGCCACGCCTAAGAGGAACACGCCCAGAGGCCATCTTGGTGACTATACTTGAACCCAGTTCTGATTTTCTTGTTAGTTAGACGGCTTATTACAGCGCAGAATATCTGAACATATGATGTATTGATTGAATTTCATTGGTTGATATTTTAAAAAGGGGTGAGCTTTTCCAAAGTTGCAAGTTGGAAACAACTCACCTAAGTTCTACCATATGTTCATTGATAACTGGCTGTTTAACTCAGTCTTGGATAAAAAAAACTAGACCTTTCAAGCTACCTCCTCTAGATATTTTGATACTTTGCAGCAGCATGTGCAAGCCACACCTAACCAAGTTTAGGACGACTCAATAGATATTTTATTCCAAAATTATATGTATTTTACCCGCCTGCTCTGTGTAGTAACACAGGCCAGCGGAGGTTAAAGTGTAGACAGAGGGAAAATTCCTGTCATTTATAGTTGATTGCATAGCGATTGTGGGGCAACGCCCAGTCGTCAGATCCACTGAGTCATCCTAAATTTGTTATATTGAATGGTATAGCTGACATCAGCCAGTTTATTTTGGATAGCGCATTTTTGATTTTGGACTGCGCAATTTTGTTTTTGATAGCCACCATTTTGTTTTTGATAGCAGCCATTTTGATTTTGATAACAGCCATTTTGTTTTCGTTCAAGTCATCCATTTTGTCTCCAGACATCCTGTGGTAAATTGAGTAACAGGGCCGACGGCCATATTTGATGAGTCATAACTGCACTGTATTTGAATTGACTGCTGAATGGTTTAAGCCTTTTGTATTTGGTGAATAAGTATAATAACATTTTGATGTTTTACTGTAATTATTATCCAGCTCATTGCTTATTATAAGAATGACCTTATGAGTTTTGTTTTATATCAAAAGTGCAATATTATATTGTTTTGATATTGTAATATTTATTCGATATTAAATTGATATTTTTATAAATTGGTCCACATTTATTTGCATGTTTAAACCAGTACTGTAAAACCTCGGAAAACAAGCTCACACAGTTAGGCGTATGTTTGTATTTTAGCTCCTCCTATTTTCCCAGGAGCATTACATTTACATTTTTGATTTTATAATTATTTTTAACAATTTATACAAACATTGACAAAACGCCCGACAAACCCCGTGTGTGACACGGGGCAAGCCGCCGGCGGGTGCCGCTCAGGCCCTGCTGGGCCGATTTACATAATTTTTTTTTTTGCCGGACGCAGCTAGCACTTTGCTAGCTGTGCCAGCACACCGATCGCCACCGCCACGTGCCCCCCCCCAGACCCCGTGCGCTGCCTGGCCAATCAGTGCCAGGCAGCGCCGAGGGGTGGATCGGGACTCCCAATGATGTCACGACGTCGCTGATGTCATCCCGCCCTGTCGCCATGGCGACGGGGGAAGCCCTCCAGGAAATCCTGTTCTTTGAACGGGATTTCCTGATCGGACGGGCGGGGGGATGCCGCTGAGCAGCGGCTATCATGTAGCGAGCCCTGGGCTCGCTACATGATATAAGAAAAAAAAAACTGCTGCCTCCTGGCGGAATGTTTCATACCGCCAGGAGGGTTAAAGTAACTTTTCAGTACTTTGCATTGAAAAAGCACCAATAAGTAGTTGGAAAAATACTATTACAATTATTCTGAGTATTCCCTCGCTTGCTGGTAGTTTAACCACTTGCCGACCGTACGCTTATACCGTGCGTCGGCAAAGTGGCAGCTGCAGGACCAGCGACGCAGTACTGCGTCGCCAGCTGCAGGCTGATTAATCAGGAAGCAGCCGCTCGCGCGAGCGGCTGCTTCCTGTCAATTCACGGCGGAGGGCTCCGTGAATAGCCTGCGGGCCGCCGATGGCGTCTCGCAGGTTAAATGTAAACACAAGCGGAAATAATCCAGCAGCGCCGTACGGCAGATCGGCGATCCCCGGCCAATCAGCGGCCAGGGATCGCCGCCATGTGACAGGGGACGTCCTGTCACTGGCTGCACAGGACGGATAGCATCCTGTGCAGCCCCGATCACCGGGGGGACAGGTAGGAGAGGAAGGGGGGTGAATGTCACCGCGGAGGGGGGCTTTGAGGTGCCCCCCCCCCCGCAACTAGCCTGCCCACCAGAGCGATCAGACCCCCCCAGCACATCATCCCCATAGGGGGGAAAAAAGGGGGGCGATCTGATCGCTCTGCATGAAACCTGATCTGTGCTGGGGGCTGCAGAGCCCACCCAGCACAGATCACAACAAACAGCGCTGGTCCTTAAGGGGGGGTAAAGGCTGGGTCCTCAAGTGGTTAAATAAGCATTTTATTGACGAGGTGTGAAGATATCACTTAGGAGAAAACTGAGGAGGAAAAGTGCATGTGGGCCTGATGTATACTCTGTGTCCAAATCCCGAGTTGTCTGCAAGTAAATCATTTCTCCACGTTTCCCCATGTGTAACACAGGACTCAACTTACACACAGATTCAACTTACAGACAATATCAGAATCAGAATCTGTTTACTCGCTGAGTACGCTGTAGTCATACCCGGGAATTGGTTGTGGTACACATGGCAAAGGCAGGAAAGCGTAAAAATTTAAGGCATTCAAGACATTTAAGACATATGATACATTCAATAGTTGCAAGAGACACAGCATTTCAGTAATTCAAGAGACAGACATACATGCAATTGTGAGATTAAAAAAAAGTGAGAACATGTACATGGTGCAGCCTACATGCCGGGCACTGAGAAAGAGTACATTAGACCTGGTTTAGGGTGACTCAGGAGCTGGGTGGTCTGTGAACGAAAACTATTGGGGCCCAGATGGACAAGTGTTCAGCAGGAGAACAGCTTGAGGAAAGAAGGTGTTCCTGCGCCTTGTGGTCCTGGTGTGGATTGTTCTGAAATGGCGGCCTAGTGGGAGTGGCTCACTGAAGCGACTACCTGGGTGGGAGGGATCTTGTGCAATCTTGCAGGCTCTTTTCCTCGCTCTGGCGGTGTGGATGAGGTCAAGGGGGGGCAGGGGCGTGCCGATGATCTTTTCTGCAGTGCTTATTACTCTCTGTAGTGTATACTTGTCACTGGCTGTTGCCCCTGCGTACCAGACAATAATGGAGGAGCACAGGATGGACTCAATTGTGGCAGAGTAAAAACTGGTGAGCAGCTCCCGTGGGATGCCAAATTTCTTCAACTGGCGCAGGAAAAATAGTCTTTGCTGGGCACTCTTCTGGGTTTTGGCGGTATTTTGCCCCCATCTGAGGTCCCTGGTTATGGTAGTGCCTAGAAACCGAACGCACGGTACCCTGGTGACTTCGGTCTCACCAATGCAGACTGGAGGGAGGGCATGAGGGAGTTTCCTGTAATCCACAATCAGTTCGACAGTCTTGGCCGCATTGAGGACGAGGTTGTTGTCTTTGCACCAGTTGCAGATCCTCTCTATCTCGCTGCGGTAGGCCTGCTCCTCCTTCTTGCTAATGAGGCCAATGATGGTTGTGTCATCCACAAATTTGATGACCTTAACGGAGTCAGCATTTGAGACGCAGTTGTTGGTGTAGAGGGAGAACAAGAGTGGGGACAGGACACACCCCTGTGGTGCCCCTGTGTTGGTGGTTCTCACGCTGGAGGAGCAGTCCCCGAGCTTGACCCGTTGTGTCCTGTTTGAGAGGAAGTCCCCCACCCACCTGCAGAGGGATGGATCGATCCCGAGTTGTGTGAGGTTGCCGAGCAGAATGTCTGGCCGAATTGTGTTGAAGGCCGAGCTAAAGTCCAAGAACAGGAGCCTGGCGTAGGAGTCAGGGTTGTCGAGATGCTCCGTGATGTATGCCAGGCTGATATTGATGGCATCCTCAACTGACCTATTTGCTCTATATGCAAATTGATGGGGGTCGAGGAGGGCATTTGTGAAGCTCTTGAGCAATGCAAGGACCAGTCACCCAAAGACCTTCATGATGATGGGTGTGAGGGCTACAGGCCTGAAGTTATTGTGATCAGCATTTCCCGGTTTCTTGGGGACTGGGATGATTGTAGACTTTTTGAGACAGGGGGGACCCTGCATTCCTTTAGGGACCTATTGTAGATTGAGGTGAGGATGGGAGCTAGCTGTGCCGCACAGGTTTTAAGGCAGCTCGATGACACGCCATCTGGGCCTGCGGCTTTCCTGTTGTTGAGTTTACGGAGTTGGCGCAGTACATCCCCCTCCTGGATTACCATTGGCGCTTCGTGCCCCTTGAGGAGGGGAGGAAGGGGGGGAATGTCCGTCGGTGTGGGGAGGTGTTCGAATCTGCAATAAAACTTGTTTAGTTCCTCAGCCAGTTGGATGCTTGGGGTCGCCTGGTGGTGGGCGGGTTTGAAGTTGGTGACTGCCCTGAGGCCTTTCCAGGCTTCCCGGGAGTTGTTGGACTGGAAACAGAGGCTCAGCTTATCGGAGTAGGCTCTCTTTGCTGCTCTTATTTCTCGGTTCAGGGTGTTTCTGGCCTCCCTGAACTCAGCAGGAGTGCTGGACTTGTGTGCTTCCTCTTTGAGCTTTCGGAGCCGATGCAGCTTGCTAGTGAACCAGGGCTTATTGTTGGGGAAGACCTTAAAGGTCTTAGTAGGGACGCATGACTCCTCACAGAAGCTGATATAGGAGGTTACGTTCTCTGTCAATTCTTCCAAGGAGGGAGCCTCTAGGGCCGACCAGTCCGTGCAATCCAAGCATGCCTGCAGTGTCAGCTTCGCATCATCTGTCCACTTTTTTACAGTTTTGATAACAGGCGTGGTGGTTTCAAGGATCCTCCTTTAGGTGGGAATCAGGTGGATTAGGCAGTGGTCGGAGTTACCCAGAGCAGCTCCCTGGATGGCCTTGTATGTGTTCTCTTGGACTGTGTAGCAGTGGTCCAGTGTGTTTTGATTCCTGGTGGGGCAGGTGATATGTTGCTTGTAGCGAGGCAGTTCCTGGCGAAGGTTAGCGCTGTTGAAGTCCCCCAGGATGATGAGGAGGGCTTCAGGGAGAGCCGTTTCCCACTGAGAGATGCTATCTGTGAGAGTCTGCAGGGCATTCTTGGTGTTTGCATCAGGGGGATATAGACTCCGATGAGGACAAGGGAGGGGAACTCCCTGGGTAAGTACTGAGGCCTGCAGTTGATTGCTAGTAACTCGACGTCAGGGGAGCAGGTCTTGCTGAGGACAGTATTGTTGGTGCACCAGGCAGTGTTTATGTAAAAGCATATGCCCCCTCCTCGTTTTTTCCCGGAGAGGGCCGGGTCCCGATCTGCTCGAAAGATGACGTGACCTGGCACCTGAAAGGAGTTGTCAGGGATACTGTCATTCAGCCAGGCTTCTGTAAAGCAGAGGACCGGGGTGTTCCCGCTGATCGAGGGCTTGCTGCCGAGTAGGAGGAGCCTATCTTATTCGTGAGTGAGCGCACATTCGCCAGGAGGATAGCTGGGATGGGAGAGCGTAGGCCCTTCTTCTTGAGTCTCACTCGGGCACCTGCCCTCCTCCCCCTGTGGCGGCGTTTGTTCGTGGCGCGGTATGCGGTTAGCTGCTTAATATGGGTATTTACTTCTTCCCACAGGGGAGCTCCTTTTATGGTGTGCACTAGGGGTTCCCAGTGCAGGAGCTCCTCTATAGATAAGGTGACAGTGTACTGGGAAACGGGCTGAACTCTGCCCATGCCTTGTTCAGTTGGAGCCAGTCAGGGCTGAGCAGGTGACTGGGGCAGGATGGAGCAAAGCAGGGATGGATAGAGCAGGGCAGCATACGAATAAGGCAAGGCCGCAGAGTTCCATACAGGGTGCAGGGAAGCATACAGAGCGAGCACATATAGTACTCCCAAGTGCAGAGTGGCATGAGAGTGTGTGAAAAGTACATAAAAAGCCAGCCGTGATGCAGGGTGCCATTCAAGGTGCAGGGAAGCATACAGAGCAAGCACATACAGTATAGCAAGCACAACAGTACAGTAGCTCACCGATTGGTTTTCTAGTCCAAGTGGTCCTGGTCTTCCGGGTGCTGAAGGGGGGGCCAGAGGAGCTGAGCTGCTGAGGTGGTTGTCCTAACCGCATTTCCTTTTGTCCTGTCCGGCAGCAGACATCAGCAGCACTGAGGGAGAAGGGCCACGAGGCACAGCTGCAGGAGTGGGGACCCTTGTTGTTGCCGGCAGCGGCTTCCGCGCAGACCTAGGGCCAGTGCTAGGCAGGAGTGGGGACCCCAGTTTTGGCAGCATGCAGCAGTGCTCGGGCGAGCGTGACTTCTAACATCCCGTTGGAGGAGCCTTCATTGAGGGTGGTCGAGGTAGCGTGCGGCGGCAGATGTGCTTCCCCTCTCTGTAGGGAGAAGAGAGGAGGAGGCCAGGCAGCCGCGTGATGAATCAGCTGGGTGTCTGCAGGGATTGATGTGCGTGGCTCAGGGCTTCGGCGGGCAGTGACCCGGAGCTTCCTTCCTGGAGGTCCCGTGGCCCAGAGCTTCCTTGCTGCCTTGTGCGTACCTTGGAGCTGGTGCGCTGCGGTCCGTGGCTTGTGGAGGGAGGGATGTGCAGGTCTGGGGACGGTGCCGCTGCGTGGAGCCCAGGAGCGGTAGCCGGCTGATGAGAGGAGAGGAGGCGGCGGCTGTCGCTGCGGGCTGGGTGCCGAGTGTGAGGTTAGTGAAGTAAAGTCCTGGGCCGGGATTCAAGAGGCTCCGGGAGCCGCCGCTGCGGTAGAGGGTTCTTTCCGTCTCCTGCCCGACGCTATACTAATCTAAACTGGGCTAGACTAAACTCCGCTATCTAAACTAAAAACTACCACTAAAGAACTAAGAAAAATAAATAAATAACTAAGAAAAACTAAGAAAAGCCTGGGAGCCATGTGACCGAGGCACCTCTTACGGCGCCATCTTGGCCGAAACAGAAATGGTGTGTAAGCAGGGGGCAGCCTGTATATTAGTATACATGCTCCCAGGGGCGTAACTAAGAGCCACCGGGCCTAAGCTATGCTGCAGTTCGGAGGGGAGACGGTCCCCTCCCTCACCTCAGGCTCTCCCCTCTGTGCTCCCCTCTAGCTTCAATAGGCATATAAGTGCAGCGGAGCGGCGGGCAGCGGCAGGCAAACATACCTTCCCTGCGTCCGGACGTTTCTCGCTCTAGTGACTGACGCGACTTCCTGTTTTATACAGGAAGTCGCGTCAGTCACTAGAGCGAGAAGTGTCTGCGCTGGAACGCACGGAAGGTATGTTTGTCTGCCGCTGCCCGCCGCTCCGCTGCACTATTGCAGCTGGAGGGGAGCACAGAGGGGAGAGCCTGAGGGGAGGGGGGGGGGGGACCGTCCCCCCCCCCCCCCTCCCCGCCGAGTGTGGCCATAGCTTTCCCCTCATGCTGCCACCCCTCCAGCTCCCCAAAACGGCCACGAGCGTGCCCCGGGGGGAGCCCGGCTCCCCCCACGGGCGCGTGGGCTGCATCCCCTATTGTTACGCCCATGCATGGTTCGGCCTCGGGGGGCTGTCCTAATGTCTGCCGGACGTCGGGAGCAGATGTGCGCCGTTTCATTAGAAGTATGGCAATGCCTCCGCTGGCCGTGACAACAGAACAGACGTGTTACGATGGACACGTGTGAACTGGCTCACAGGATGGCATGAAGCCTTTCCACATACCTGTTGTCCCACCGCTGTGCACATTCAGAGATAGTCCAGCACCTGACGCGGTCCTGAGTCAGCAGCTGGTGTCACACCAGCAACCAGCGTTTTAAGGTCAGTGCGATCGGATAATTGTTTCGCACTGCAGCGCTAGAAAGAAGGGCATAGCTAGAAATAACTAGGCCTGTGTACCTGCCTTAGTCAGTCTGCAGTGCTGTTTAAAGAGAACCAGAGATGAAGCAACCTCATGTATTTTACCTTATAAATCAGTGGGAACATGACAGTAAACACCTAATCTGCTCTTTGTTACATTGTTCTCTGTTTAATTTGCCTGTTATCACCTCTAAGATAAGAATCCCGACTAAGCAGTCGGTCTGGCTTTGCTACAGAATAATTATAGCTGAGACTGTGTTCTTTGCTGTCTTCAAGTCCAAGCCTGCCCCCTGCTGGCTTTGCTCAGGAATCATTATAGCTGAGTCATTATAGCAAAGCCAGACTCAATGCTCAGTCCGGGATTCTTATCTCAGCTAGATAACAGACACTTTTAGCAGTGAGGATGAAGCAGAGAGCATGGTAGGTGTTTTCTCTAATGTTCCCACTGATTTCTATGGTAAAATACACAAGGGTGCTTCGTCTCTGGTTCACTTTAATCTCATTACAGAAGCACACCTGATAAGCAGGGCTGTACAAACCTAATGATGGGTTTGATGCTCCCCCTGCTGGACACAGTAATATTTACATTCATGAGTCATGCTTTTTTTTATCCGCTTTATAATTTTAATAAACTTATTTATTTTAAAATGAACCCAGAATATAAGAAAAAGATATAGGAATAGTATAGTTCATGGTACATTGTTTCTTATCACAGGCAGCTCATCACTGGAAGATATACAGAGATTATTATCAGTGACAGATAAAGAAATACAATTATAATCATGTGACAATAAATGAGGATTTCAGGATATAATGATTCAGGACAGAGACCAGGAATTGTCCCTGGAAATCAGACAGCTAGTAATTACTGGCAGGACAATCAGCCAATCACAAGCCTCTCCCTGTGATGTCACCAGTGGGCGGAGCTCTCACACCCCCTGACTCCCCCCAGATATCGCTATATAACCATACCAATCTACACCTAACACAGCATGGAGGGGCTCAGTGAAGGTGGCAGTGAAGGTGTGGAGGTGTCTGATGGGGTCACACAGGGCATAAAAGGAGATCTGCCCGGCCTCATA
The DNA here is from genome assembly GCF_040937935.1 of Hyperolius riggenbachi. Classification (NCBI taxonomy): domain Eukaryota; kingdom Metazoa; phylum Chordata; class Amphibia; order Anura; family Hyperoliidae; genus Hyperolius; species Hyperolius riggenbachi. The sequence goes on from NC_090652.1 coordinate 3,402,632, forward strand.
ATCCAGATATATCCTGACTCTCCTGACTCTATTACTGGGGATCCCATCAGGTAACTGCATCGCTTTACTGTCATGTCTCACTGAGTACTGATTACCCTCCCTGCACAAACCCCAGGACTTGTTATTCCCTCCAATCAGTGACTGCTCCCCCCTCCTGGCTATACTGGGGTAACACATCCCAACTGTCCATTTATCTGATCTCCCAACTTCCACTTCCCAGTAATGTCTCCCTGAGGAGAAACTCCATCTACTCAACACCTGAGGATAACGCTGAAATCTCTCTACTGTGTCTGGGCGGTTCTGCCGTGGTGAGTAGGATGCAATTTTCCTGTCATCTGATATATGTAGATCATTATTAGCTGTGTTTACATTCAGTAATATATCTGCATACACTGGCAGCCCTGATGTTTGCTGTGCAGCCCCAATATGTGTCCCCCCAGCCTGGCGCTGTGTGTGTTGTGCGGAGGGGGAGGGGTGGGGGCATGGCCTGGATAGTTTAGCAGTGACGGGAACTTTGTCCTCTGTACTGGAATGTGGATAGGCCTGTGTGTGTTGTGCGGTGGGGGAGGGTTGGGGGCGTGGCCTGGATAGTTTAGCAGTGATGGGAACTTTGTCCTCTGTACTGGAATGTGGATAGGCCTGTGTGTGTTGTGCGGTGGGGGAGGGTTGGGGGTGTGGCCTGGATAGTTTAGCAGTGATGGGAACTTTGTCCTCTGTACTGGAATGTGGATAGGCCTGTGTGTGTTGTGCGGTGGGGGAGGGTTGGGGGTGTGGCCTGGATAGTTTAGCAGTGACGGGAACTTTGTCCTCTGTACTGGAATGTGAATAGGCCTGTGTGTGTTGTGCGGTGGGGGAGGGATGGGGGCGTTTCCTGGATAGTGTAGCAGTGACGGGAGCTTTGTCCTCTGTACTGAAATGTGGATAGGCCTGTGTGTGTTGTGCGGTGGGGGAGGGTTGGGGGCGTGGCCTGGATAGTGGGGGCATGGCCTGTGTGTCTGTATGTTTCTGCACAATTACCCCAGACATGATATCAGATAGTCCTGTGTGTAATGTGTGTGAGATGCCGGCCACATCCAGATCCCCATCATCATGGAGCTGCTTATCATGTCTGTCCTCCGTGTCACACAAGTCACCTGTGTCTGATTCCTGTAAGACAGTCAGTGGATCAGTCATGTGACACAGCTCCTCAATGTGACGCATCTTCCTGGACAGCTCCTCCTTCTTTATTTCCAGCTGTCTGATGATGTCATCATAGGATTGTGACATCATCTCTGCCTGCCTTGTGATGTCACTCAGGACTCTCCTCTCCATCTCCTCCAGCCGTCTCCTGAGGTCTCTAAACAGGGCAGTGACTCTCTCTGTCTCACCATCTGCTCTTTCTTGTGCTTTTCTCCTGCGTTCCTCCAGACTCTGGACTCTTTTCTCAGCCTCCTCTGTCTCTGCCATCAGTGTCTGCAGATCATTTCTCAGGTTCTCCTTCTTCTTCTCAGAGGCCTCCTGTAGTGTCTCCACCTGGTGTCCCCGATGTTCTCCAGCCAGAGTGCAGGTTACACAGATACATGAGGCATCCTCAGTGCAGTAATACTCCAGGATCTTCTTATGGACGGAGCATTTCCTGGTCTCCGGGGAGGTGGTGGGGGCACATAAGACGTGTTCTGGTGCCTTGCTGTGGACTCTCAGGTGATTATCACACATAGAAGCGTCACAGTACAGACAGGACATAACAGCAGGTACAGGAGAATGGATACAGTAAGTACAATGGACTCCGGCCTCCTCCTGATCTGGCTGAGTAGTCATGAAACGCCCTGCTATGTTCCTCAGAGCAATGTTCCTGTGTAATCCAGGCCGCTCCTTGTACTTCTCTCTACATTCAGGACAGGAATAACCTGCAGACCCCTCCTGTGAGTCCAGCACACGATCAATACAGACCCGGCAGAAGTTGTGACCACATCTCAGCATTACAGGATCTGTATAAATGGTCAGACAGACGGGACACTCCAGCTCCTCGCTCAGAATAGCAGATGCCATCGCTGGCAGCAGGACAGGAAACCAAAGTGAAAGTCTCTGATTCTCGGAATCCAGGAAAATCAGGTACTTTTTATTTGCCTGGGGGAGGGGTGACGTCTAAGCTGTTTTTTTTTTATTTATTTTTTTATGGGCAGCATAGAGACATACTGGATTACACTCCCTCCATACAGCACTAGCTTCCTGGTCTAAACTAGAACACAGTCTGCATGGAGTTTGCATATTGTCCTACTATAATAGGGACTATGGCAAGAATTGCACTGTGACTGTAGACATTAAATATGGTAGGATTAGAGTGTGAGCTCCTCTGAGGACAGTCAGCGACATGACTATGTACTCTGTAAAGTGCTGCAGAAGATGTCAGTGCTATATAAATTAGAAATGGCCCGAACGGTTCACCGGCAAACTTCGGTGGTTTTTCAAAAAAGTTTGGTTAACATTTTTCCCATGGACTTTAGTGCCCGCCTACTTTAGCGGTTAATAGCAAAGTCCCCTTACATAGTAAAAACACCATTTGCAGGGTATGTAGAGGAGGGCAGTGACTACAAGGGGAATTTTTTTGTTCAAAAATACCTTATAGCTTATGAGAAAATCGATTTTACAGTTTCAAAGAAAAAAGAGCCGATTCATTAAAAAGAACCGGATCATTCATGAACCGTTAGTATAGCTTAGAATGCGTCCTGTGCAGGACGTATAGCTGCCGGCTCCCATGGGTGCACTGGGTGCCAGCCTAGGTGAGGGTGACAGGTGAAGGCAGGTGGGGAGAGACAGTGGGAGCCGGCAGCTATGCATCCCAAAGGACGCATTCTCTGCTATATGGGGGTGGCGGAGATCTTCAATTAAATTAATTGAAGATCGCAAGATAAGAGGATACAGTATTTGTTGGATCATTTACCGAGGATATTGGAGGGGGAAATTTTTTTAAAGGTACAGGTAAGTATTTCTGGTTAATTAAGAACATTAAAGAGAACCAGAGATGAAGCAACCTCATGTATTTTACCTTATAAATCAGTGGGAACATGACAGTAAACACCTAATCTGCTCTTTGTTACATTGTTCTCTGTTTAATTTGCCTGTTATCACCTCTAAGATAAGAATCCCGACTAAGCAGTCGGTCTGGCTTTGCTACAGAATAATTATAGCTGAGACTGTGTTCTTTGCTGTCTTCAAGTCCAAGCCTGCCCCCTGCTGGCTTTGCTCAGGAATCATTATAGCTGAGTCATTATAGCAAAGCCAGACTCAATGCTCAGTCCGGGATTCTTATCACAGCTAGATAACAGACACTTTTAGCAGTGAGGATGGAACAGAGAGCATGGTAAATGTTTTCTCTAATGTTCCCACTGATTTCTATGGTAAAATACACAAGGGTGCTTCGTCTCTGGTTCACTTTAACCACTTTACCCCCGCGCGTACGTATTTCTCCACCCCTTTTTCCATCCTTTAAAAACCAGGGACGGAGAAACACGTACTTTCCGCGTTCCCGACGCTGTCCGCGCTCCCGCTCGTAAACACGCCGCCCGCCGCTAGTAAAACCGCCGCCGCCCGCTCGCCCGGAGATCAATGAACGGGAAAATCCATTCCCGTTCGTTGATCTAAGCCCCACAATGACCCGCTGCTCTCCTATGGGCAGCGCGATCATTGTGAGAAGAAACTCACGTGTCCAGCCTCCTTATTCTTCCTCCAAGCTTCCGGAAGGAGGCTTGGAGGTCGCAATAAAGCAAAAAGTTACTGTGGCCATCTTGTGGCCAAATAGTAAACTACACCCTACACATTTTTCACATACAAATAAATGACTTTTACACAAAAAATTAACTCATTACCTCCCACACTCCCCATTTTTATTTTTTTTGTAATTAAAAAAAAATTCAAAAATTTACAATTAAAAAAAATACATAATTAGTTACCTTAGGGACTGAACTTTTTAAATATTTAAGTCAAGAGGGTATAACACTGTTACTTTATAAACTATGGGCTTGTAATTAGGGATGGACGCAAAACTGAAAAAAATGCACCTTTATTTCCAAATGAAATATTGGCGCCAAACATTGTGATAGGGACATAATTTAAACGGTTTTATAACCGGGACAAAAGGGCACATACATTTCATGGGTTTTAATTACAGTAGCATGCATTATTTAAAAACTATAATGGCCGAAAACTGAAAAATAATTTTTTTTTTCCCCACATTTTTCCTATTTTCCCATTAAAACACATTTAGAAAAAAATAATTCTTGGCATAATGTCCCACCTAAAGAAAGCCTAATTGGTGGCGGAAAAAACAAGATATAGTTCATTTCATTGCGATAAGTAATGATAAAGTTATAGACGAATGAATGGAAGGAGCGCTGAAAGGTGAAAATTGCTCTGGTGGTCAGGGGGTAAAACCCCTCAGTGGTGAAGTGGTTAAAGGATTATTTTCGTCGTCGTGTTTTTATTTCATTTAATCCTTTGTGGAAATGGGTAAGGTATTGTAACATCCGCAGAAATGGCGGCTGCGGGCACGCAGGGTGTCTCCGCAGCCGCCTTGTCTTTCTGCTCAGGGACTTCGCCCAAGCCTCTGGCGTCGTTGGTCTATTGCACATAGGGTTGCCGTATCGCGTGGGCGCGCACGGAGACAGGACCTTTATGCAGGGAGGTGGCTCGTCAGCTGACCGGCCGGTCGGCTGACGTCAGAGGAGACTCACGGCGCTCCGGATTGGCTGATTGGAGTGGGCGTGGCCGTGGGGTCTCCTCTGCTTCAAAAGCCTTTGGTATTCACTCGCAACTTGTCTGCTGTTGCGAATCCTTACGTGCTAGCGCTCAGACCTTAGATAGTATCCGGTGTACTTTGATCTGGGAGGAAACCAGGGATTTCACACAAGACTAGGATTATTGTATTACTGTATATTGATATTCTGTGTATGACTCTGGCTACCCTCTGACTCTGCTCTTGCTTATCGTTTCTGTACTTCTGCCCATCTGACTCTGTTGCTGAACCCTGCCTGATATCTTACTACTCTCTTGCCTGCCGATACTGTACTGTACCTGCCCACCTGTTACTGATCCTAGCCTGTCTGACCTTTCTACTCACCAGTGAGCCCTTGTCACTGGTGAGGTGCTCTTCTAATAGTACCCAGCAGCTCCTCTGGTGAGGTCTAGATAAACTATTCTGTTACTGTTGCACCAAGCACTACATACTTTGTATTCTGCCAGCTATACGTGTATTATTGGTGATACTGCAGATCACCACATAATCAGGTATAGCGTCTGTATTATTGGTGATTCTGCAGATCACCACATAATCAGGTATAGCGTCTGTATTATTGGTGATTCTGCAGATCACACATAATCAGACGTCTGTGTTGCTACACCAATCGTTACAGAACAGCAGACCAGAAAATGTCAATGGATACACTGCGCAATCATGTTGAGATTTTAATCTCGGCGGTTAACCAATTGACTCTTACGGTTAACACCCAACAGACTCAGATTAGTCAATTATCTGAGGAGGTGCGCACCAGTCAAGCACCAGATGCATCAGTGCTATCCCCTCTAGTTTTGGAGCCCAGACTGCCTCTCCCGGAAAGGTTCTCTGGTCATAGGGCCGATTTTCGGAATTTTAAAAATCGGTGTCTATCATACTTTGAGTTATGTCCTGATTCATCAGGATCTGAGAGTCAGAGAGTTGTATTTATTAAATCATTACTGTCTGGAGACTCGCAGTCTTGGGCCTACAGTCTCCCAGATAACCATGAATTCATATGCTGGATACACACGGTGCGTTCGCATACTCGATTTCCCGCTCGATTCCCGTCAATTCCCGTCGATTCGTTTATTTCCAACATGTCCGATTTGGATTTCGATGGATCGTTAGGTCGATTCGCATGCAAAGTATGCCGAATCGACCTAACGATCCATCGAAATCCAAATCGGACATGTTGGAAATAAACGAATCGACGGGAAAATCGAGTGCGCGAACGCACCGTGTGTATCCAGCATTAGAATCTGTTCAGGAATTTTTTTAAAGCAATGGCTGTTATATATGATGATCCCGATTTAGCTATAACAGCAGAAAGGAAACTTAAAGAGAATCTGTATTGTTAAAATCGCACAAAAGTAAACATACCAGTGCGTTAGGGGACATCTCCTATTCCCCTCTGTCACAATTTCGCCGCTCCCCGCCGCATTAAAAGTAGTCAAAAACAGTTTTAAAAAGTTTGTTTATAAACAAACAAAATGGCCACCAAAACAGGAAGTAGATTGATGTACAATATGTCCACACATAGAAAATACATCCATACACAAGCAGGCTGTATACAGCTTTCCTTTTGAATCTCAAAAGATCATTTGTGTGTTTACCTTCTATAGAGTGACCAGCTTTTTGTGGGATCAACCTGGGACGGGGCGCCGCGCCGTAAAATGGGCGTGGCCATGACATTGTATGGGCGGGGCTAACGTAATGATGTAACAGCGAGGCATAAGAAAGCAGTGTTTATGCCATGATGTGGTCAAACCAGGATTCGCATCATGGGTGTGCATAAACTGTGTGATGCTATTTAATAGTATACCGTAACCCCAAAGCAGCAAACATAGCTAACTATGATCATTAAATAATAAATGCAGCAACAGTTACCCCAGACACCAGAAAATAACGCAATGTGGGCAACATGTCAGCACAAAATAAACGCAATGGGCAACATGTCAGCACAAAATAAACGCAATGTGGGCAACATTTAACCAGAAAATAAAATGCAATGTGGGCAACATTTCACCAGAAAATAAAATGCAATGTGGGCAACATTTCACCAGAAAATAAAATGCAATGTGGGCAACATTTCACCAGAAAATAAAATGCAATGTGGGCAACATTTCACCAGAAAATAAAACGCAATTTGTGCAACATTTCACCAGAAAATAAAACGCAATGTGGGCATCATGTCAGCAGTAAATAACGCAATGTGGCACATTTTAGCAGTAAATAACGCAATGTGGGCAACATGTCAGTAGTAAATAACGCAATGCGGGCAACATGTCAGCAGTAAATAGCGCAATGCGGGCAACATGTCAGCAGTAAATAGCGCAATGTGGGCAACATGTCAGCAGTAAATAGCGCAATGTGGCCACATTTTAGCAGTAAATAATGCAATGCAGGCAACATGTCAACAGTAAATAACACAATGTGGGCAACATGTCAGCAGTAAATAATGCAATGTATGCAGCATGTCAGCAGTAAATAGCGCAATGTGTGCAGCATGTCAGCAGTACATAGAGAGAGAGTCGTGTCGGAATGTCTGATGACCATCGGACTACCTGTGTGCGAGGACGCCGATGAGGCAGGTGCCATGTCAATGCAGGCTGCTGCTGCTCCGGCTCGGGCTGGTCTGGGTGTGACGGCCCGACGGTTGTTCTCTTCTTCCCTCCGCGTAGCTCTTCCAACTCGTGGATTGTGTGCTGCACTGCTGCGTGTTGACGCCTCTGCGACATCAACACGCACATTAAAGGGAACCTAAACTGAGAAGGATATGGATTTTTCCTTTTAAAATAATACCAGTTGCCTGACTCTCCTGCTGATCCTGTGTCTCTAATACTTTCAGCCACAGCCCCTCAACAAGCATGCAGATCATGTGCTCTGACTGAAGTCAGACTGGATTAGCTGCATGCTTGTTTCAGGTGTGTCATTCAGCCACTTCTGCAGCCATAGAGAGCAACAAGGCTGCCAGGCAACTGGTATTGTTTAAAAGAAAAATCCATACCCCTCTCAGTTTAGGTTCCCTTTAAACAGCGGGGGGCGGGGCAGACTGCGACAGGAATCCAGTTGTTAGCCAATTCAATGCAGGCAGAAGACAGGGAGGGAGGGGAGCAGTAGCAGCAGGGCAGAGCAGGGCGGCGGTGGGCCGAGGACGGAACACTGATGTCACATACTCCCGCAGCTGGGACGTCCTGCATCTAAAAGTGGGACTTTTCCTGGGACCCAAGCCAGCCTGGGACAGGGGACCCCGAATCTGGGACCCGTCCCAGGTAATCTGGGACGTATGGTCACTCTACCTTCTATCCCCTTCTTCTCTCATGCACTGAACATTACAGGCTTCCTGCAGACAGCTCTGCCTGTGCCTGTGTTTGTAATTCCTCAGTATGTGTCAGCCAGCTACTTTCACAGCCTAACAGAGGAGGATTTTTATCCAGCTCTCTTCTATCACTGATAAGATAGCAGAGAAGCTGCTGGCTTATGTAAATAAAACACACACTGGAGTGTGCATAGAGGAACAGACCAGCACGGGGAGAGTTGGCAGCCTTCCAGACACAGGCCGACAAGTCTGACAGGGGAAAGATACATTGATTTATTACAGAGACCGTGATAGTACAAAGTGCTGCAGTTAGCCAGAACAGATTAGAATAGGTTTAGGAACTTGTAGGATGGTAGAAAAAACATTGTAATTTTTGTTACAGAGTCACTTTAAAGGGAACCAGAGACGAAGCACCCTTGTGCATTTTACCATATATATCAGTAAGAACATTAGAGAAAACACTTACCATGCTCTCTGTTTCACCCTCACTGCTAAAAGTGTCTGTTAGCAGCAGTCACAAGAATCCCAGACTGAGCAATTAAATCTGGCTTTGCTGGGAATGATTATTGCTGAGTCATTATAGCAAAGCCACAAGAGGGCAGGCTTGGGCTTGAAATAACACCACAGAAGACAGACTTAGCTATAATCTTTCTGTAGCAAAGCTAGACGGAGCAGCCTGACTGTTCAGTCGGGGATTCTTATCAGAGGTGATAACAGTCAGATTACACAGAGAACAATGAAACAAAGGGCAGATTAGGTGTTTACTGTCATGTTCCCACTGATTTATAAGGTAAAATACAAGAGGGTGCTTCATCTCTGGTTCTCTTTAAAGTGAACCAGAGACGAAGCACCCTCATGTATTTTACCATAGAAATCAGTGGGAACATTAGAGAAAACACCTACCCTGCCCTCTGTTTCATCCTCACTGCTAAAAGTGTCTGTTATCTAGCTGAGATAAGAATACCGGACTGAGCATTGAGTCTGGCTTTGCTATAATGACTCAGCTATAATGATTCCTGAGCAAAGCCAGCAGGGGGCAGGCTTGGACTTGAAAAGACACAAAAGAACACAGTCTCAGCTATAATCTTTCTGTAGCAAAGCCAGCGACTGCTCAGTCGGGATTCTTATCTTAGAGGTGATAACAGGCAAATTAAACAGAGAACAATGTAACAAAGAGCAGATTAGGTGTTTACTGTCATGTTCTCACTGATTTATAAGGTAAAATACATGAGGGTGCTTCATCTCTGGTTCTCTTTAAAGAGAATCTGTATTGTTAAAATCGCACAAAAGTAAACATACCAGTGCGTTAGGGGACATCTCCTATTACCCTCTGTCACAATTTCGCCGCTCCTTGCCGCATTAAAAGTGGTTAAAAACAGTTTTAAAAAGTTTGTTTATAAACAAACAAAATGGCCACCAAAACAGGAAGTAGGTTGATGTACAGTATGTCCACACATAGAAAATACATTCATACACAAGCAGGCTGTATACAGCCTTTCTTTTTAATCTCAAGAGATCATTTGTGTGTTTCTTTCCCCCTGCAGCTATCTTCCACTGAAGTGTCAGGCTGTTTCTTCCTGCAGAGTGCAGACAGCTCTGCCTGTATGTAATTCCTCAGTATGTGAAAGCCCAGCCAGCTCAGAGGAGGATTTATCCAGCTTGTAAAAGATAATAGAGCAGAGAGAAGCTGCACTAATCTAAATAATACACAGGCAGTGTGCATAGAGGGGCCTGGAAGGGGGAATTCATAGCAGAACCACAACATTGAAGAACTTGGCAGCCTTCCAGACACAGGCTGACAAGTCTGACAAGAGAGAGATAAGTTGATCTATTACAGAGACTGTGATAGCAGAAAGTGCTGCAGTAAGCCAGAACACATTAGAATAGCTTTTGGAAGTTGTAGGATGATAAAAAACAGGATGCAATTTTTGTTACGGAGTCTCTTTAAGACCATCAGACAGAGGCATAATACTGTTGAAACTTACACCGCAGAGTTTAGAAGATGGGCAGTATCAACTAGATGGGGGCAGTATGCTTTGCTCGACTGTTTTTTATCAGGGTTATCTGGTGCGGTTGCTGAGTTAATGCTAGGTCATCCAGAGCCCAGGACTATGGATGCGGCAATTTCTTTAGCCATTAAGATTGATCGGCGAGTCCGATACCACAAGCAGACTCGCAGTAAAGTATCAGAGAGATCCCCCGTTAAGACTTGCTATGCTTCTCCCCCTCCTCAGGAGGAGCCGATGCAAGTTGCTCAGGCTAGATTCACGAAGGTGAAGAAAGATGAGAAACGGGTGCATTGTGCAGAGACAGAACGTATGGTCCCAGATTGTCTCATTGAGACAGAGAAGTTATACCATTCTGTGATAATCGGCAATGCCACTCTAGGCGACCCAGGCTTATCAGTAAGGGATAGTCGCCTACTTCTCCCATGTACTCTTACGTGGGAAGATCGGGTTCAGACAACTCAGGCCTGTAACGATTGGTGTCAGCAACACAGATCTTTCTGATTATTGGTGATCTGCAGTATCACCAATAATACAGATGCTATACTTGATTATGTGGTGATCTGCAGAATCACCAATAATACTAGTATAGCTAGACACAGGACACCCAATGTGGTATAGTGTTTGGTGCAACAGTACTCGGAGAGGTTATCTCCCGAGAAGCGGGAGACACAGACACTACTGCAGCCAAGGATTCCCTGAGGAGCAGGGAATCAGACTGCACTGCAGCCAGTGGACTTCTGAGGGGCAGAGTCCCACTGACTGTGCTGCCAGATAATGATGTGTAATGGAATGAGTGATTCTGATAGACCTGCAGACGAGGATTTCCTGAGGAGCAGGAAATCAGACTGTACTGCAGCCAGTGGATACCTGAGGAGCAGGGATCACTGACTGGAGTAATAGGATAATGATTGGTCTGCAGCTAGGGATTCCCTGAGGAGCAGGGAATCAGACTGTACTGCAGCCAAGGATTCCCTGAGAGGCAGGGAATCAGACTGTACTGCAGCCAGTGGACTTTAGAGAGGTAGAGACCCACTGACTGTGCTGCAAGATGGTCTCCAGAGGAGCCGGTGACCATAGACCTGATCTTGCAGCTAGTAAACACTTGAAGAGCAAGTGTCACAGATAGTACAGTAAGGCTGATCACCCAAGGGCTAGGTGACAGCCAGAAAGGTCAGACAAGCCAGGTCGGCAACACACGGACAGATAAGGTACAGAGGCGGAAGATAGAGTTGGGCCGAACCTCCGATTTTAGGTTCGCGAACCGGGTTCGCGAACTTCCGCGGAAGGTTCGGTTCGCGGTAAAGTTCACGAACCGCAATAGACTTCAATGGGGATGCGAACTTTGAAAAAAAAAAATTATGCTGGCCACAAAAGTGATGGAAAAGATGTTTTAAGGGGTCTAACACCTGGAGGGGGGCATGGCGGAGTGGGATACACGCCAAAAGTCCCCGGGAAAAATCTGGATTTGACGCAAAGCAGCGTTTTAAGGGCAGAAATCATATTGAATGCTAAATGACAGGCCTAAAGTGCTTTAAAACATCTTGCATGTGTATACATCAATCAGGTAGTGTAATTAAGGTACTGCTTCACACTGACACACCAAACTGTTCACTGAACAGAACAGGTATGCAGTGGTGGGTTCACTGAACAGAACAGGTATGCAGTGCCGGGTTCACTGAACAGAACAGGTATGCAGTGGCGGGTTCACTGAACAGGTATGCAGTGGCGGGTTCACTGAACAGGTATGCAGTGGTGGGTTCACAGAACAGGTATGCAGTGGTGGGTTCACAGAACAGGTATGCAGCGGTGGGTTCACAGAACAGGTATGCAGTGGTGCGTTCACAGAACAGGTATGCAGTGGTGGGTTCACAGAACAGGTATGCAGTGGTGGGTTCACAGAACAGGTATGCAGTGGTGGGTTCACAGAACAGGTATGCAGTGGTGGGTTCACAGAACAGGTATGCAGCCAGGGACAAGCTAAGCCTAACTATGCTTTCCCTATGAGAGAGAGTGTGCAGCAGCTCGCCCTACTCTCACTAATGCAGGCACACGAGTGACCGTAATGGTCGCCGCTGCCTGCCTTTTAGTAGGGGGTAGTGGCTCCAGGGGCTAGTGTAGCCTAATTGGCTACACTGTGCCTGCTGACTGTGATGTAGAGGGTCAAAGTTGACCCTCCATGGTACATTATGGGGCGAACCGAACTTCCGCAAAGGTTCGCCTGCGGGGCGCGAACGCGAACCACGGAAGTTCGCATGGAACCGTTCGCAGGCGAACCGTTCGGCCCAACTCTAGCGGAAGACTGATTTGGTATCCAGGTACAGGCAATGTTGGCAACAGATAATCAGATGAGCGGAAGTACCGAATCAGAGAACAGGAGAGTAGTCAGGAAAGCCAGAGATCATAACAGGTAACAGTGTATACCGTATTTTTCGCCGTATAAGACGCTCCGGCATATAAGACGCACCCAGATTTAGAGGGCAAAAATCAGGAAAAAAAGAAAAAACTAAACCTAGGTGTGTCTATGATGCAGGGGTGTCTTAAGGACTTTTTACCTCCCCCTTTCCAGTTACATTACATACTATTACACCACATATGGGGACAGTGTTATGTGCTGTGTCCCCCTGTGCCTGCTGTGTCCCCCTGTGCTGTGTCCCCCTGTGCCTGCTGTGTCCCCCTGTGCCTGCTGTGTCCCCCTGTTCTGCCTGCTGTGTCCCCCTGTTCTGCCTGCCGTGTCCCCCTGTTCTGCCTGCAGCCCCCTGTGCCAGTGTCCCCCGTCCCCCTGTTGTGGCATTGTCCCCCTGTTGTGGCATTGTCCCCCTGTTGTGGCAGTGTCCCCCTGTTGTGCCAGTGTCCCCTGTGGCAGTGTCCCCTATTGTGCCAGTGTCCCCCTGTTGTGGCAGTGTCCCCCTGTTGTGGCAGTGTCCCCCTGTTGTGGCAGTGTCCCCCTGTTGTAGCAGTGTCCCCTGTAGTAGCGTCCCCTGTGCCTGTGGCCCCGTTATCCGTGTGTCCTCCAGTGCCGGTGTCCCCCTGTGCAGGTACACATACATTACCTGCTCCTGCCGCCGCGCTCCTGGCTCCCCGATCCTCTTCTTCCATCTACCGCTGCCCGCTGCTGCCCCCGCCGAACATCGCTGGTCGGTCTTAGCCGCATGGATACGCTATCAGCACACCACGTGTCGGGGTCACGCATGCCGCCTTACAACGCTGGCCGGTCCTAATTATCCGCGCAGGGATACGCTATCAGCGTGCGCCGGGTCACACATGCGTATGCGTGACCCCGGCGCACGTGGTGTGCTGATAGTGTATCCCTGCGCGGCTAATTAGGACCGGCCAGCGTTCGGCGGCATGCGTGACCCCGGCACGTGGTGTGCTGATAGCGTATCCCTGCGGCTAATTAAGACCGGCCAGCGATGTTCGGCGGGGGCAGCAGCGGGCAGCGGTAGATGGCAGAAGAGGATCGGGGAGCCAGGATTGGAGCCAGGAGCGCGGCGGCAGGAGCAGGTAATGTATATAGTGCTTCCCTGCGCACCTCTGCATCCCGAAATCCGTACCTTCGCCGCATAAGACGCACCCACTTTTCCCCCAACATTTTGGGGAAGAAAAAGTGCGTCTTATACGGCGAAAAATACGGTATATATCAATCCTAGTCTTAGGTGTGAGGTCCTTGGTCTCAAAACCTGGGATCTAGTCTAACGGATAAACAGTAGCAAGCAATAGTACTTTGAAAGCTATCAACGGAATCCGACTCCGGCTGGTTCTAACACACTGTAGGATCTGACTCAGGTCTGAGCGCTCACACGTAAATGTTCACAACAGCAGACAACTTGTAAGTGACAGGCAAGTCCTATATATACCAAAACGCTCCACAGCGCCGCCCCAGTCACTCAGCCAATCCGGAGCATAGCTGGAGTCAGCTGATCGGCCTGATCAGCTGACTCCCCTTCTACTAGCATAAAGGTCCTGTCGCCTGCGCGCGTAGCTCTCCATCTGTGTGCACTAGAAGGACCAGGGGAACCAGCATCATGTTGCTGCGCGGCAGAAGCCGCCGGCTGGGACGCGGAGATAGCCGCCATGCCGCTTGCCCATGCGGCGGCATCTCTGCTATTCATTACAAGGCCTTTATAGACTCGGGCTCTGCGGCCAATTTTATGGATTATGATTTTGCAGTAAAGTTTGGTTTCCCTCTCACGTCTTTGGAACCTCAGCTCGTTGTCACTGCAGGGGAAGCGATCTCTCTCTCAGACTCCTGTATTGTTATGTCAGATTGGGGTTCTGCATAAAGAACAAATACAATTTCTGGTCATTAAGATGATTACCTCTACTGTGATCCTTGGCATGCCGTGGCTTCAAAAGCACTCCCCTCAGACTGACTGGGCTTCCAGACAGTTGTTATCGTGGTCCCCCTATTGTCATCATCATCGTTTGGAGAAAGTAACGATATGCGCTACCAAGGTCCAAGTGGAGGGGTTGCCTACTCAGTACTCTGAATTTGCTGATGTGTTTTTCCCTAAGGCTGCAGACAAGCTTCCTCCTCATCGGGCTTTTGACTGTCCTATTGAGTTGAGACCAAGTTGTATGCCCCCTAGGGGCCATTTATATAATCTTTCCAGGCCTGAAAAGTTTGCCATGCAGGAATACATCAAAGAAAACTTGGCCAAAGGCTTCATCTGTCCTTCTAGGTCCCCGGCCGGGGCAGGTTTCTTTTTCATACAAAAAAAGGACGGTGGCCTGCGGCCATGTATAGACTACAGAGGTCTGAACAAGATCACGGTAAAAAATCGTTACCCTCTTCCCCTGATTGATGATTTATTCGCCCAGATTACCGATGCTGGTGTGTTTACCAAACTCGACCTCCGAGGGGCATACAACCTGATCCGCATAAGAGAGGGTGACGAGTGAAAGACGGCGTTTAACACGCCCGACGGGCACTATGAGTATCGTGTCATGCCCTTCGGGTTGTGCAAAGCACCCGCAGTCTTCCAAGACCTCATCAATGAGGTTTTTAGAGAAGTCCTCGGGCGGTTTGTTCTCGTCTACTTAGACGATATACTAATTTTTTCACCCAATTTGTCGGAACACAGAGAACATGTGAAGTATGTCTTGAAAAAATTGAGACAGAACTCCTTATACGCCAAGATTGAGAAATGTCTCTTTGATGTTTCAGAGGTTCCTTTTTTAGGGGTACATAGTCTCCACCATGGGATTGTCAATGGACCCAAAAAAGGTATCAGCTGTCCTGGAGTGGCCACAGCCTTTGGGGTTGAAGGCACTTCAGCGATTCCTAGGTTTTGCCAATTACAGGAGGTTCATTAGGGGGTTTTCTTTTGTGGTATCACCTCTTACTGAGCTTACCAAGAAAGGAGCTGATACTTACAATTGGTCATCAGAGGCGCAAGCTGCTTTTTCATCACTGAAACAATTGTTTTGCTCCGCTCCCATTTTGAGGCATGTGGATGTGTCCCTTCCGTTCATTGTTGAGGTGGGTGCCTCAGAAATAGGGTTGGGGCTGTACTGTCTCAGCACTCCGGGCTTCAGGGCAGGTTGCACCCGTGTGCATTATTTTCCCGGAAATTTTCTCCCGCCGAGAGAAATTATGACATCGGGAATCGAGAACTGTTGGTCATCAAACTCGCTTTTGAGGAATGGCGACACTGGATTGAAAGTGCTGAACATACTATTACTATTACCACTCCTGTTCGCAAGAGCAGCAGCAGCCGCCCAGCACTGCCTGGGGGTTGAGGAGGAGGAGTGCAGTTCTCCAGCCCCAGCGGGCAACACCAGCACCCTGTCACTCAGCAGCACCTTCTTGTTATTGCCAAGCACAGCGGGGCTATGGAGTGCTGTTGTGGCAGAATTGGAGGAGGAAGAAATGCTGATGGGCACTTTGGGGGATGATGCTTTGGACAGTCACACAGTGGTGACTGTCCCTCAGCCCATGCATGCAGAAGGGGAGTTTGTGGGGTCATCCCAGCAGGACTTTTTGCGGAGAGGGAGGATGATGATGACAGGGTGAAGGACAGAGACTGGGTGGCAGATCCTGAGGATGTCATCAGCTCTGAGGGGGAGGAGGAGGATGCGTCTGTGGGCCTTGCTAGAAGGATCAGCATCGCAGGCATAGGCAGGATCAGAAGTGGGCGTAGTATGCAGGCCACACAGGGTGCTGATCCGGAGGCGGAGAGTTCTGCCAGTGCCACCAGCCGCACCAAGAACCCCCCCCCCCCCAACCACCACAGGGAGACCAGCGGCAGCAGCACCTTCCAGCTGAAGGGGCAACTTCACCTCCCCAATTTGGAGTTTTTTCACCCTGCCATATGTGGAGTGCAAGTATGCTACCTGCAACCAGTGCCGCCAGCAGCTCAGCAGAGGGAAGGAGCCCTCTGCGTACGGCACCACCTCTCTGGTCAACCATCTGGCAGGGAAACACTTCCATTAACATGAGGAGTTCATGAAGTTGAAAGAAGCTGGCAGTGGCAGACCCGCCACCACTGCGAAGCCGTCGGCAGCAGCCACCCGCCCTCCTCCACCTCCTCCAGCAGCACCAGCAGGAGTGCGTCAGCACCAGCAGGCACTGCTCCTCCTCCCTCTGCAACTCCTGCCGCCGACACTGAGGCCTGTTCTGGCAGCCAGTCCTCAGTGGCCTCCTCTGCTCCCTCCAGTGCTTCCCGTGCCAGCAAAAGGCGTCACCAGACCCTGCTCAGCGACACCTTCCAGGGGGTGGTCAGGGTTCTGGATCCCAGCAGCCGTTGCGTGCGTCAGCTGAACGGCTTGCTGGCACGGGCCATGTGCTCCCAACTCCTGCCTTATTCCCTTGTGCAGGAGGGGAGCGACATGCGTGCGCTCCTGATGTGTGCAGCCCCCGATTGGCCAATCCCCAGCCGATATTTTTTTGCACGCACGGCCATCCCTGCACTTCACCGCTCTGTGATGGCCAATGTCGGGAGAGAGCTGGATCACGCAGTGGGTCAATGGGTCCATGTCACCATGGACTCGTGGAGCAGCCGGTTTGGGACAGGCCGCTATCTGTCCTTCACCGCGCATTGGGTCAGCTTGGTGGAAGGGGGTAAGGAGGGGGGAGCAGCATCGGGCACTGTCAGAGCAGCAGCAGCAACAACGCAATGGGTGGTGCCACCATGCAGGGTCAGCGGAATTGCAGCAGTTTCCTCTGATCCGCTTTCATCCTCCGGCACACCAGCCCAAACCCCCCGCCTCAGCAGCAGCATGAAGCCCCGCCACTGCCAAGCGCTGCTGGAATTGGTCAGCCTGCGGAAGACCAAACTGACGGCGAACCATGTCCTGGCCAAACTCCGAGAGCAGAAGAGGAATTGGCTGACCCCCAGTGGCCTCAGAGTTGGAGAGGTGGTGACCGACAATGGGGCAAACCTGACCCACATCCCCTGCCTGGCGCACGTCCTGAACCTGGTAGTCCAAAAGTTCCTGCGGACCTACCAGGGGATGGACCTTGAGGCGGCAAGGAAGGTTGTGCGTCATTTCCGGCACTCGCCTGCAGCCGTAGCGAGCCTGGAAGAGGTGCAGAAGGAGCTGCACCTGCCACAGCACCGACTCATGATCGATGTTTCAACTCGCTGGAACTCCACCCTGGCGATGTTGGAGCGTCTGGTTGAACAGAGGCAGGCTGTCAGCCAGTACCTTGCACGAGCAACAGTTGCCTCCATCACTGCAACTGGGCGTGCCGCCACCAACCTCCCATCCATCACCTCCACGGAGGACTGGGGGCACATGCAGCAGGTGCGCTCAGTCCTGGCACCCTTCCTGCAGGCCACCAACATGGTAAGCAGGGACCATGCAATGGTGTGCGAGTGGGTCCCCTTGGTGTGTGTGCTGGACAGGGCCCTGTATGCACTGCTGGAAGAGGGAGCGGCAGCCTTGGACCAGCAGGAGCTGCAGGCAGCTTCACAGGCCACCTCTGAGGAGGAGTGCTTGGAGTTGGTGGAGGTCCCTGACCTTGCTGCTGATGAGGGGGAGCAGCAGATCGCAGCTGGACTGGTGCGGGGGTGGAGAGAGGATGAGGTGGAGGAGGCAGAGGAAGAGGAGGACAGCACTGTCGGCTCTGGGACTGCCGATGATGTGCCAGCAGACGTGGCCAGACTCTTCCCAATGGCAGCGCACATGCTGAGGTGCCTGCGCAAGGACCCAAGGGTCATCCAGATGAAGCAGAGGGAGGACATCTGGATCTGCATGATGCTGGACCCACGTCTGAAGGGGAAGCTCAGCCAGTTCCTGCCTGCAGGAGGAGACCGTGGGCAACAAATGAGGGATTTGCAGCTGTCCCTTGTTGAGCGCTTGGAGGAAGCCTTCCCTCAGCCATCCACCCCCACTGTCCAGCCAGCACAGAGGCAGCAGCCGGTGCCTGCATCCACCAGCAGCAAGCGCACGCGCACCACAGACCTGCTGTGTCTGACCAACGAGCTCTACATGAGTGTAGAGCTGCCAAGGACTAGAGAGGATGTGCCTGCAGCAGTATCCTTCTCCAGTCACAGGCAGCGCTTGACCCGCATATTGGCTGACTACATGGGGTCCTTCAGCAGGCTTGACAGCGTTGCCCCTGTTGATCCCATGGAGTATTGGCTCAAGCACCTGCCGATCTGGAGCGAGCTTGCGCAGTACGCCCTGGAAGTGCTCTCCTGCGGACAGACTGACGTTTCTCAAAATGAACCAGGCTTGGGTGGAAGGCGAATTCCTGGCCCCTGTCGGCGAGAGGGGGACATGAAGTGGCGCACACACATTACACCTGCTGCTGCTGTATTTCTTCCTGTTGTCTGGGTCTCCACTGCCAGGGAACACATTACAAGGTGCTGCTGCCCATGTGCCACCAGCTATTACGCTCAAAAATACCTGCCTGCCCTGCATTATTTTGAAAACATTTTTTTTAATTATTTTAGATGTGCCCGGGTTGAAAACTGTGCTGTCCCAATTGTGTATTGGACACAATGTGGGCTTCACGACCGCTGTCTGGAACCTCATGCTGTTTATTTACGGCCCTGGTACCACCGCTAGAAACCAGGGCCTATTATGTCTCGTTGCCTGCCCTCCTGCCTGCTGTCTGCCAGCTGCCACACACTCAACCTCCTCACGCTGCCTGCTGCTGTATTTCTTCCTGCTGTCTGTGTCTCCACTGCCTGGGAACACATTAAAAGGTGCTGCTGCCCATGCGCCACCAGCTTTTACGCTCAAAAATAGCTGCCTGCATTTTTTTGAAAAAAAAAATTAAATTATTTTAAAGGTGTCCGGGTTGAAAACTGTGCTGTCCCAATTGTGTATTGGACACAATGTGGGCTTCACTACCGCTGTCTGGAACCTCATGCTGTTTATTTACGGTCCTGGAACCACCGCTAGGAACCAGGGCCTATTATGTCAGTCACATCACACTGCCTGACACACACTACTCCTCCTCCTGTAGCTGCATTGAGCTTCTGCTGTCTGTGTGCTGCTACCACTGCCAGGGAGAACAAAAGAACTATTTTCTGCTGCCAGTCTGCCACCTGCCCACCAACTCTCCTACCAGCTATTACCACACTACAACTTGCAACTACTTCTTCTTCCTGCTGATGTCTGTGTTTTACCACCGCCAGGGTACACAGAAAAAGGCGCTGTGGCTTGCAATGTGCCACTACCTACCTATTATGCCATCAACAGAAATATGCTGTATATAAAATCGTGTGTGTGTCTGCCGCGATCACTCCAAAACGGCTTGACCGATTTGAACGAAACTTGGTATACAGATCCCTTAATACCTGGGATGATATGTTCTTGGGGTCTCGCAGATGGGCGGAGCTACAAACAGCAAATCAGATATCCCCCATTCACGTCAATGGAAAAAATGTAAAAGGCTGCCATTCTCACAGTAAACAAGCCAGAGTCCCCACACTTGGCACAGTTGGTCACTTGGTGACTGAAGTTACAAATCCAGGAAAAGTGGGCGGAGCCTAAAACAGCCAATCAAATTTCAGCCATTCATTTTTAATAGGAAAATGTAAACTGCAGCCATTCTTAGACTGTTAATCGCAGGGTTCTCAAACTTGCCACACTTAGTCACTGGGTGACTGGGATGAAGATTCAGGAAAGTGGGTGGAGCCTACAATAGTCAATTAAAATTCACCTATTGTTTTTTAAGCGGAATATTTAAACTGCTGTGTAACGATCGGTGTCAGCCAGAACAGATTTTCTAATTATTGGTTATCTGCAGTATCACCAATAATACAGATGTTATACCTGATTATGTGGTGATCTGCAGAATCACCAATAATGTGAGTATAGCAAGACACACAGGATACAAAGATGTAAGATGGTGTTTGGTGCAACAGTAAATATAGATGGAGATACCCACTGTCCAGAGGAGCTGGTGAAGGGGGTATCTCTAATCAACACAGTAATCAGAATTCCAGCAAGCTGGAGACTCAGAGGAGTAATGATAGGTTCACCCGAGGAGCGGGTGATGCACAGTAAGACAATGTAGCGAGATCACTCGAGGAGCGAGTGATTCAGACTGTACTGCAACAGGTGATCCCCTGAGGGGCAGGAGACGCAGACAGCATATAATGATAGCTAGTCACCTGAGGAGCAGGTGATTAAGACTGTACTGCAGCTATCAACCTGAGGAGCAGGTGATTCCTAAACTGAGAGCCCCTCACCAGGACTAGCTCCCTGGTAAGGGCAGAAGAGTCAGACTAGCAGGTTCGGCAACACACGGACAGATACGGTACAAAGGCGGAAGACAGAATCAGAGTGAGGGATAAGCTAAGTCGGCAACTGGATCAGATAGGCAGAGGCACAGTATCACAAGACAGAAGAGTAGTCAAGGCTAGCAGAGGGTCATAACAAATAATACAATTCAATTAGTACTTTAAGCTATCAACAGAATCTGGCTAAGTGTGGATCCCCAGCTCCTGCTGGTTCTAGCACACTTTGGGATCTGACTAAGGTCTGAGTGCTAAAACGTATCATATGCAACAGCAGACGAGGAACAACTGACAGGCCTGTTCTATATATACTGGGAGCGCTCCTAGGCACCGCCCCAGTCACTCAGCCAATCAGGATCAGTGTTGGAGTCAGCTGACCGGCTGATCAGCTGACTCCCCCTCTGCTTGCATAAAGATCCTGTCTGTGCACGCGCGCGTAGACCTCAGTCTATGTGCAACTGAAGGAGCAGGCAAAGTTCCATCATGCAACATCATGGCTGAGACACGGAGACAGCCGCCATGCCACTCGGCGCTGCGGCGGCTTCCTCCTCATTCCCCACAATCCCAGGTATAATTCCATCATGAATCCGCGTGGCGGAAACCGCCGGCTGAGACGCGGAGATGTGATGCGGCGGCATCTCCGCAATCCCTTACATGCTGCTATTCTTACACTGGTAATGGCAGAGGCTTCAAACTTGCTACAGTCGGTCATTGGGTGCCTGGGGTCCAAATTCATTAAAGGGGCGGGGCCACCTACAGCCAGACTTCCTTGGTGGATAAACTGCTTCCATTCACATATTTTTGATGCCAGGAACCTGAAAGCTCAAATACTTGGCCATTCAGTGACTATGTGTCAAGGTTATAAAAAGTTGGCGGAGCCAAAAACAAATTTCACTGGAAAATATAAACTGCAGCCCTTCTTACACTGTTAATGGCAGGGTTCTCAAACTTTGCCCAGATGGTCACTGGGTGACTGGTATTAATATTCAGGTAAGTGGGTGGAGCCTACAACAGCCAATCAAAATGTACCTGTTGATTTTTAAGGGAAATATTGAAACTGCTGCCATTCTTACACTTTGGCAGAGGCCTCAAACCTGCTACAGTCGGTCATTAAGTGACTGGGGTTCAAATTCAGTAAAGGGGTGGAGCCACACACAGCCAATCAGATTTCTTTGCTGGATAAAATGCTTCCATTCACACCATTTTGATGCCAGGAACCTGAAAGCTCAAAACTTGGTCATTGTGTGCCAAGATTACAAAAAGTGGGTGGAGTCACACAAACCAATTTCCCTGGAAAAATGTAAACTGCAGCCCTTCTTCACTGTTAATGGCAGGGTTCTCAAACTTTGCACCGTTGGTTACTGGGTGACTGGGATTAATATTCAGAAAAGTGGGTGGAGCCTACAAAAGCCAATCAAAATCCACCTGTTGTTTTTCAAGGGGAATATTGAAATTTCTGCCCTTCTTGCACTGTTAATGGCACAAGCCTCAAACCCAACTGGTCATTGGGTCACTGGGGTTCGAATTCAAAAAAGGGGGTGGAGCCACAGCCAATCAGATTGTTTTATTTCACTGGGAAAATACAAATTGTTGATGTCAAGGACCCCAAAGCTCACAAAATTGGTCATTGAGTGACTGTGTGTCCAGGTTACAAAAAAGTGGGTGGAGCCAAAAACAAATTTTACTGGGAAAATATAAACTGCAGCCATTTTTACACTGTAAATGGCAAGGTTCTCAAACTTTGCCCAGATGATCACTGGGTGACTGATTAATATTCAGGGAAGTGGATAGAGCCTGTAATAGCCAATCAAAATGCATTTGTTGATTTTCAAGGGGAATATCTGAATTGCTGCCATTTTTAAACTGTTAATAGCAAATGTCTCAAACCTGCTACAGTTGGTCATTGGTTTGACTGGGGTTCAAATGCTGGAGAGGGGCTGAGCCACAAACAGCTTATCTGATTTGTTTAAAGGGGAACTGAAGAGAGAGGTATATGGGGGCTGTCATGTTTATTTCCTTTTAGACAATACCAGTTGCCTGGCAGCCCTGCTGATCCTCTGCCTCTAATACTATTAGCCATAGCCCCTGAACAAGCATGCAGCAGATCAGGTGTTTCAGTGGTTCAGACTTATAAGTCTGATCTGACAAGACTAGCTGCATGCTTGTTTCTGGTTTTAATCAGACACTACTGCAGAGAAATAGACCAGCAGGGCCGCCAGGTAACTGGTGTTGATTAAAAATAAATAAACATGACAGCCTCCATATACCTCTGTCTTCAGTTCCCCTTTAATTTCTATGGGAAAATACAAATTATTGATGCCAAAGACCCCAAAGCTCACAAACTTGGTCATTAAGTGTTTGTGTGTTAGGGTTTGGAAAAGTTGATGGAGCCAACACCAGCCAAATATCGGAAAATTGTATACTTACCTTCCGTAATTTTCCTTTCCTGGATCAAACGATGGCGGCATACCTATGGGTATGGGCTCCGCCCCCGAACCCTGATAGGACAGATCACCTATAAGTTTTAAGAACCCGCCCCCTCCAGCCATTCTGGTATAAATCAGTCCTCGAATGGACAAGAAGGAGGGATTTGTATGCCGCCATCGTTTGATCCAAGAAAGGAAAATTACGGAAGGTAAGTATACAATTTTCCGATTTCCTGGACCAAACATGGCGGCATACCTATGGGATATAACAAACCACAATTGAGGGAGGGAATGCTGCAAAACACATATATTTATTCACACAGACAGAACAGCTCTACCAAAATCGTCAGAAGACAGAGAGGCAGGATCAACATGATAGCGCCTCAAAAAAGTATTCACAGAAGACCAGCTAGCTGCTTAACAAATGGATTCCACTGACACTTTTGAAAACCATGCCCAAGTAGCAGCCATACTCCTGGTAGAATGTGCATGAACCTCTTTTGGGGCAGGTAAACCTTTTACAGTGTAACATTTCTGAATAATTTTTACTAGCCAAGAAGCAATAGTTCTGGTAGTCACAGGAAGTCCCTTTCTTGGACCCCTAAAGTTTATGAACAAACGATCAGAGTCTCTGAATGAGGCTGTACTCTCTAGGTATGACCTAATGGACTGACCAACATCCAAAGGGTGACACTCCCCTTCTGATGTGAATGTGGGCAGAGAAAGTTCTTGATTAACATGGAATCCTGACGCTACCTTTGGCACAAACTGTAATACTGGCCTAATCTAGAGATGAGCCGAAATTTTCGAAATTTCGAACTGCTTTTATTACGAATGCGAAATTTAACATTACGACCCAAATTCGTAATTTATTTTCAAATCGTAATTTACAATTTCGTAATCGAAATTTCACTCCCGTAATGACGAATTTCGTGTTTCCAACCGAAATTTTACTTTTTCAGGTTTGTAAGGGTTTCTATCCCTCTAGATGCCTAAAATGAATAGCACAGCCTCCTCCTCCTCCCTCTCTCTCTCTCTCCAGAGATTTGTAGTATTTCAAAACCATACTCACATTCATGACATGTCCAGGGATCAAACCCAGGCCAACCACATGGAAGACAGCTATGCTCACCACCATACCACCAAACACACACTAAATAGACTGCTAACCTAAATCTTACTTGTAGACAGTCATATGAGACACATGCTGGGTGCAGGGCTTTGTGATTGGACCATGGACCATGCGATAGAGTGAGGTGCAAAAATGAAATCATGCCTAGCAGAGGATGGTTTCACAGTGCTAAATGCTAGGCTGGCTGTGGTGCAATTGGTTAGTGTGTCTGGCTGGTAACAGCAAGGTTACAGGTTCGATTCCATCCAGGCATGTCTTTTCCTTTTGCGTTCAACAGTTGTCCAAACAGAGCCAACAGAGCCCCAGATAGCCATGTAGAGTTAGGTCACAGCTAGCCTGGCTGTGGTGCAATTGGTTAGTGTGTCTGGCTGGTAACAGCAAGGTTACAGGTTCGATTCCATCCAGGCATGTCTTTTCCTTTTGCGTTCAACAGTTGTCCAAACAGAGCCAACAGAGCCCCAGATAGCCATGTAGAGTTAGGTCACAGCTAGCCTGGCTGTGGTGCAATTGGTTAGTGTGTCTGGCTGGTAACAGCAAGGTTACAGGTTCGATTCCATCCAGGCATGTCTTTTCCTTTTGAGTTCAACAGTTGTCCAAACACCGAGCACAAAGTTTTGCATGCGTAAAGTTTTACGCACGCAAAATACCCCATGGGGTTCAATGGCGCAGCGCGCGCACGCAAAAGGAAAAGACATGCCTGGATGGAATCAAACCTGTAACCTTGCTGTTACCAGCCAGACACACTTACCAATTGCACCACAGCCAGGCTAGCTGTGACCTAACTCTACATGGCTATCTGGGGCTCTGTTGGCTCTGTTTGGACAACTGTTGAACGCAAAAGGAAAAGACATGCCTGGATGGAATCGAACCTGTAACCTTGCTGTTACCAGCCAGACACACTAACCAATTGCACCACAGCCAGGCTAGCTGTGACCTAACTCTACATGGCTATCTGGGGCTCTGTTGGCTCTGTTTGGACAACTGTTGAACGCAAAAGGAAAAGACATGCCTGGATGGAATCGAACCTGTAACCTTGCTGTTAGCAGCCAGACGCACTAACCAATTGCACCACAGCCAGGCTAGCTGTGACCTAACTCTACATGGCTATCTGGGGCTCTGTTGGCTCTGTTTGGACAACTGTTGAACGCAAAAGGAAAAGACATGCCTGGATGGAATTGAACCTGTAACCTTGCTGTTACCAGCCAGACACACTAACCAATTGCACCACAGCCAGCCTAGCATTTAGCACTGTGAAACCATCCTCTGCTAGGCATGATTCCATTTTTGCACCTCACTCTATCGCATGGTCCAATCACAAAGCCCTGCACCCAGCATGTGTCTCATATGACTGTCTACAAGTAAGATTTAGGTTAGCAGTCTATTTAGTGTGTGTTTGGTGGTATGGTGGTGAGCATAGCTGTCTTCCATGTGGTTGGCCTGGGTTTGATCCCTGGACATGTCATGAATGTGAGTATGGTTTTGAAATACTACAAATCTCTGGAGAGAGAGAGAGAGAGAGAGAGAGAGAGAGAGAGAGAGAGAGAGAGAGAGAGAGAGAGAGAGAGAGAGAGAGAGAGAGAGAGAGAGAGAGAGGAGGAGTTGGTTAGTTATTCATTTTAGGCATCTACAGGGATAGAAACCTTTGCAAACTTTAAAATACTAAATTTCGTAATCGTAATTACGAAAATTTGCGTAATTTGCGAAAATTACGAAATTTCGATTACTGCTGAAATCGTAATTGTAGTAATTTCGCGAAATTTCGGAAATTCGTAATTAGGTCATTACGCTCATCCCTAGCCTAATCACTACCCTATCTGGGAAGAATTCCAAAAGATTACTCGAGCAACCCAAAGCTTGAAGGTCTGAAACTCTCTTCCCAGAGGCTATTGCTGTCAGAAAAAGTGTTGTTAAGGTCACATCTTCCAGAGAAATGGACTGCAGAGGAAAGAAAGGTGGAGAAGAGAGGATTTCCAACATCATTGGCAGATCCCATTTTGGAAAGAATGGCTTTCTTGGAGGGCGCATCTTGAAGATTGCTTGTACAATCTGTATGATCAAAGGATGAAAGGTCCATTTCTGATTCGTTAAAGCTGAAAGAGCTGATATCTGGACCTTGGTTGCTGCCACACTGAGGCCCTTCTCAACTCCTGACTGGAGAAAGTCTAGAATGTTCTGAACCTCTGGGGACATACTATCAAATCCATTCTCCAAGGAGAAGAGAATAAATCTTTCCCAAATACGGTAATACGTAGAGTTGGTGGAAGGTTTTATTGCCCTTTAAAAGCGTATCTACCACTTGACTGGAACATCCCATGCCTGTATACCTCTTCCTCTCAATTTCCAGGCCGCTAAACACAGCTCGTTGACCCTTGGATGAAGAAGGCTGCCCTGAGACAGAAGATTGTGGCTCACTGGCAACATGATCGTCTCCTCTATGCTTAGGAACATTGCTAATGGGAACCATGGCCTCCAAGGCAAGAAGTGAAGGATAGCAATGATCATGCATGATCCCCTGCACAGCCTTTGCAGAATCCTGGGAATCAGTGGAAATGGAGGAAAGGCGTATCCCAGAGGAAAGTCCCACTTCTGCACTAGACAGTCCACTCCCGCTGAGAAGGGGTGATGGTAACGCAAAAAGAATCTCTGAACCTTGTTGTTCCGAGGAGAGGCCCACAGATCTACTTGTGGGTGACCCCACTTGATAACAATTTTCCTGAAGATATTCTTGTTCAAAGACCACTCGTGGGAAAATTTCCTGCTTAGCTGGTCTGCTAAAACATGCAACTCCCCTGGAAGATGCGATGCCATGAGATCTGACAGATTCCTTATCGCCCAAGTCATCAAAAGAGCAGTCTCTTGGAGCAATGTCTGGCTCCTCGTCCCTCCTTGTCTCCTGATATACGCCACTGCAGTGACGTTGTCTATCTTCAACAAAACTGATTTCCCATAAATCAGATGACAAAAGGCCCTCAAAGCCATTAAGGCCGCTCTCAGCTCCAGAAGATTTGTAGGTACAACCTCCTGTACTGATTTCCACTTTTCTTGCATCCGGACTCCATTGCAGTGGGCTCTCCAACCCCTCATGCTGGCGTCCGTGTAGATAACTATCGGTATATCCGATTGTATCTGTCGGTAGTTTCTCAAGTTCTATTCTCTGGACCACCAAAGAAGGGAGTTCCTCACATCTAATGGAAGATGAAATCTCTGAAGCATTTTCCTCTTGTTCCATCGATGCAGAAAAAATATCTGAAACTTCCTGAGAAACCAATGGGCCCATTTCACCATTGGTATGCAGGATGAAAAGGTCCCCAGAAGACTTAAACATTCCTTGGCAGATAGGGATTGCTTTCACAAGGCTCTTTGAACTTTTCCTTGGACTGCTGCAATCTTTTGATCTGGAAGGCAAATTTGATTCTGGATCGTACAAAACCTTGCCCCCAGAAAGATTAAGTCCTGAGATGGAACCAGCTGGCTCTTCCTGAGGTTGACTAGCCATCCCAGGTGTTGAAGAACCTGAAGCAGGGTGGTCTGTTGTTGGATCAATCCATCCCGATACTAATGGAGTAACAGGATATCGTCCAAGTAATGGTATATCCTCAGACCCTGAAGTCTTAGGTATGCAATGACTGGAAGAAGGATCTTGGTGAACTTCCTTGGGGCGGTTGACAGCCCAAACGGCAGGCATTGAAACTGATAGCATCTTCCTCTTACAGAAAACCTGAGGAATCTTTGAAAGCTGTGCTTTATGGGAATGTGAAGGTAGGTATCTGATAAATCCACGGTTGACATCCAGTCTTCTACATTTATCATGGAAATGATGGATTGCAGAGATTCCATCTTGGAGTGTTTCACTCTTATGTGCTTGTTACGTACTATATGTGCTTGTTAAGTACTTCAGGTTGAGAACTGGTCTCCAACCCCCTGATGACTGTAACGATTGTGGAATTCTTTCCGTGGTCAGTGCACAGGATGCGCGCTGACACTGCGGAAATCCTCCACAAGCGTATAATCTGCCAGTTAGTGAGTTCCCCTGTCTCAGAAAACAGAGGTGGTGGCAGATACCCTGAAATAGTGTGTAAAGTTGTAATTACCGTACCTCACAGGCTCCCTTCTCTTTTGTCTGTGGCCAATTCCCAACGGTTCCTACGCATTGACTGTGACCAGAGTTCGCACGATCCGTGCGCTGGCACCGTTTGGAAGGCATTTCGCGGTCTGACCACTAGGGCTCCTGTGACACTAGCTAAATGCGAACACCGCACTCATTCGCAACAGCGAACGCGTTTACGGCGCGGTCTCCGCACGATAAGTGCAACAGAGACAAGCACGCCACCCTAACTAACCAACGCCACACCAACACGAAATAGAGAACGCGAATGCTTGCTTAACGGTTACCCTACCGAGCCTACAGCAAGCGTTCGTATCAGACAAGACAGAGAGAAGGAGCAGCCAGCAGCAACCGCAGCTCTGGCCTACACTCCCAGACAGAGTTCAAAAGGAACCACCACTGCTACTGCTAGAGCGAGTGCAATCCAGACAGACAAACGAACAGAAACAGGAATAGGTCAGATAAGATCCACCGCTCTTTCACCAGAGCAGTGCGATTTAGGTTCAGGGACAGGACAGGAAGGATCCACTGCTCTTTCCGCCAGAGCGAGTGTGAACCAAGTAGGGAAACAGAGTTAGCAGGATCCACTGCTCTTTTCCCCAGAGCAAGTGTGATCCAAGTACAGAAACAGGCTAGCAGGATCCACTGCTCTTTCCGCCAGAGCAAGTGCGATCCAAGTACAGAAACAGGCTATCAGGATC
Organism: Hyperolius riggenbachi; assembly: GCF_040937935.1. NCBI lineage: Eukaryota > Metazoa > Chordata > Amphibia > Anura > Hyperoliidae > Hyperolius > Hyperolius riggenbachi. Next base: position 3,431,771 of record NC_090652.1, read on the forward strand.
CACTGCTCTTTCCGCCAGAGCAAGTGCGATCCAAGTACAGAAACAGGCTAGCAGGATCCACTGCTCTTTCCGCCAGAGCAAGTGCGATCCAAGTACAGAAACAGAGCTTAGTAGGATCCACTGCTTTTTCCGCCAGAGCAAGTGTGATCCAGGTTCCGGAGCAAACGATTCACCATCGCCAACCGCTGGCGACAATGCAATCGCAAGGACAACAGAAGACAGAACAAGCAATACAAATAATACAACCTGACTATACTAGAGGGATGTCTAATGCAGTCCCCAGGAATACTCTAAGATAATCTTTAGCAAACAATAGCAAGGCTGACACTCCAGGAGTGTTTTAGCAGTAACAAACCATGATGATCAGAAAAAGATTGTGGGATCACATGGTATTTATGCTGCAAGCCTTCAAGGGAGGCGACTAGGCAATTTGCATAATCAGTACATGCAAATTCCTCAGCAGAGCAGGTCTGAAGCTTGCAAAGCAAAAACAGGTCTCTTATCCAGAGACCTGCACCCCACAGAGTCAAGGAATGGTCAAACAGCTGTCTGCCTGTGCAGTCAGCTGAGCGGATCATTACAATGACTTTTTCACCAAGAACAGAAGAGAAAATATTCCTGTACGGCATTCTCTGTCTGAAAGAGGAACGATAGCACCCTGTGGTAGTAATGTCTGTACATAATCTGTTAGAGCAAGATCTTTCTCCTTGTCTTTCGGGACTCTTGTTGGCATGAACTTGAAACGTGGAGGCCTTCTCTTGAATCTCCAAGAATGTCCCACCCCTTAGGGTATTCAAAACCCACAAATCTTCGATTATTCCCACCCAAGATTCCCAAAAAAGGCGCAGTCTGGCCCCTACTTGGCAATCTTGAGTGGATACCCCATCAAAAACACTTTTGATTCTGCTGCACGCCAGACGAGATCTTGGATTTCATCTCCTTCCCGAAGGTGGACTGCGTTCCTTTCCAGCTTCTATCAAACTGTCTGCCCGGCCTGTATGACTTTGCCTGCTGACCTGCTGTTAAAGTTCCTCCTAAGAGCCTGTTGTCTAAACGGTCTCTGCTTCCTGTCTTGCAGAATCAACCCTGACTTTCCTCCTGTTACCTTCAAGAATGCATTGTCCATTTGGGGGCCAAACAAATGGGATCCATCACAGGGAATTTTGCACCAGTTTGACTTTGAAGCCTGATCGGCTGACCAGGGCTTCAGCCATAAGGCTCTTCTGGCCGTCACACTGCACAGCATTGATCTAGCTGCTAATCTAATCACGTCGATTGTGGTTTCACCCATGAAATCTCCCGTTAGCTTTAATTCATCCAGCGCCTTTATAATTTCATCTTTATCTGCACCAGAGTTCAAGGCTGTCTCTATGTTGTCGACACATACTCGCGATGCCTTGGCTAACAAGGTTAAAGCGATAGCCGGTCTACATGCTGCTCCTCCATTCAGGAAAGCTCTCTTAACATCCGTATCAATCTTCCTGTCTGAAGGGTCTTTAAAGGCTATGGCATTTTCCATTGGCAAAGTCACATGCTTTGCCAATCTCATCACTGGAGCATCCACCGCTGGTGCTGAATCCAATAATTTGCAATCCTCTTGCCTCAGCGGATAAAGCTTTGACAATCTGTTGTTCATGGAAGGCTTCTGCTCCACCTTACTCCACTCTCTCAACATTACTTCTTTTATGACCTTCATAAATGGAAAAACTTGTTGTTGCTGGTCTAAGTGCGGATAATATTTATCCGGTTCCTGGACCGAACCCTCCTCATCCTGCCATTCAATAGCTGATCTAATAGCTGCGAGGAAAGCAGGTAGGTACTAAAGCAAAGTTAAACCCTGCTGCTGCTACTTCTCCCTGAGAGAGAGAGTCCTCTACTGAGGCCTGAGGGACTGCCGCCACCACAGATTGTAGCGGCGCCATGTTCTGAAAAATCTCTTGTACTGGTTGCTGGATAAAGGCTAACACTTGGTGATTATCCATGTCTCTATCTCTACCCAGCTCTGCAAAACAGGCCTCACAGACTCTCTTGCCCGGCATTGCAGGCTGAGTGCACCAACACAAGTTCTGAACCGGTCTTTGAAATGGTTCAAGAACATCAGATTCAGGAGAAATATCCCAGTCTCTTCTGGACCTCTTAGGGGACCTATTTCTTCCACGCTATTGTCTATAAGGAGAATAGCGTTCTGATGAACGTCTCCTCCTCCTATCATGAGAACGTCTTCGCGGGGATCTGGATCTAGACCGGTGACCCCTTCTCCTGGAGGAATCTCCATATTGTCTTCTACTCCGGGATCTGGATCTATAATCCCTTGAAGACCTCCTCTTATTGCGAGAGCGATGACTCTTGCTTCTTTCCCTTGACCGAGGACGAGACTGCTGCCTTTTGGATGAGGACTGAAGCTCAGAGGACGGCGAGGGAGCGAGCAGCCTGGAGGGGGCTGGAGGAAGCCTCAGGTATGTATATTTTTTTTCAAATCCCCATGTTTGAGTTTTACTTTAAAGAGAACCAGAGATGAAGCACCCTCTTGTATTTTACCTTATAAATCAGTGGGAACATGACAGTAAACACCTAATCTGCCCTTTGTTTCATTGTTCTCTGTGTAATCTGACTGTTATCACGTCTGATAAGAATCCCCGACTGAGAAGTCAGGCTGCTCCGTCTAGCTTTGCTACAGAAAGATTATAGCTTAGGCCCCGTTCACACTTGCGGTTTTGTCAAAACCGCACCGGATGTCCGGACCGCACCGTATCCGGACCGGACCTGATCCGTACGGTTCCTATCCGGATCCGGTCCGGATCCGGTCCGTTTGCATCCGGTTTCCGTGCGGTGTGAACACGGTTGCGGTCCGGATCCGGATTCTTAAGGAGATAACAACCTGTAAATACCTGGGGTCTGGGAGGTCAGCAGAAGGGTCTGGGGTCATTGTTGGAGACAGGTGGACGTGTGGAGACCATCCATGGATACAGAGACTGCAGTTGGGACCATGGATCCAGGCATTTTTCGTATACCTGGGAATTCTCTGTTGTTCGCCTCCTCGTTATCAGACTTATATCAGACATGTTGCTGCCTAGAGCTCCAGCATGAAATCGCTGCTGCCCCACTCTGTGAACTCCATGTGGTCCCCATCCAAAATGCATAGGAAGTGGGGTAGAACGTCCGGTTTTTGTAGCCAGTGTGTTGTGCGCTCTCCGGTTCTCATTACTTTGTATTGGCCGGATGGTGCAGTCCGGCTCCGCCCCGGATACGGCTGCCGGAGGAGCCGGACCAAAAAATAGCGCATGTTGGAACGGACGCCGGAGTCCGGATCCGGTCCGGATCCGGTCCGGCTCCGGTCCGGCAGAACGGACGCATGTGAACGGACGCATAGGCTTTCATTGCTATTGCCGTGCGTCCGTTCCGTCCGTTCTGCAAGCGGTCCGGCTCCGGCACGGCGATTCCGGACGGCCACCGCTAATGTGAACCGGGCCTAAGGCCCCGTTCACACTTGCGGTTTTGTCAAAACCGCACCGGATGTCCGGACCGCACCGTATCCGGACCGGACCTGATCCGTACGGTTCCTATCCGGATCCGGTCCGGATCCGGTCCGTTTGCATCCGGTTTCCGTGCGGTGTGAACACGGTTGCGGTCCGGATCCGGTTTCTTAAGGAGATAACAACCTGTAAATACCTGGGGTCTGGGAGGTCAGCAGAAGGGTCTGGGGTCATTGTTGGAGACAGGTGGACGTGTGGAGACCATCCGTGGATACAGAGACTGCAGTTGGGACCATGGATCCAGGCATTTTTCGTATACCTGGGAATTCTCTGTTGTTCGCCTCCTCGTTATCAGACTTATATCAGACATGTTGCTGCCTAGAGCTCCAGCATGAAATCGCTGCTGCCCCACTCTGTGTACTCCATGTGGTCCTCATCCAAAATGCATAGGAAGTGGGGTAGAACGTCCGGTTTTTGTAGCCAGTGTGTTGTGCGCTCTCTGGTTCTCATTACTTTGTATTGGCCGGATGGTGCAGTCCGGCTCCGCCCCGGATACGGCTGCCGGAGGAGCCGGACCAAAAAATAGCGCATGTTGGAATGGACGCCGGAGTCCGGATCCGGTCTGGATCCGGTCCGGCTCCGGTCCGGCAGAACGGACGCATGTGAACGGACGCATAGGCTTTCATTGCTATTGCCGTGCGTCCGTTCCGTCCGTTCTGCAAGCGGTCCGGCTCCGGCACGGCGATTCCGGACGGCCACCGCTAATGTGAACCGGGCCTAAGTCTGTCTTCTGTGGTGTTATTTCAAGCCCAAGCCTGCCCCCTTGTGGCTTTGCTATAATGACTCAGCAATAATCATTCCCAGCAAAGCCAGATTTAATTGCTCGGTCTGGGATTCTTGTGACTGCTGTTAACAGACACTTTTAGCAGTGAGGACGAAACAGAGAGCATGGTAAGTGTTTTCTCTAATGTTCTTACTGATATACATGGTAAAATACACAAGGGTGCTTCCTCTCTGGTTCCCTTTAAAGATAATCTGTACTCTAATATTCTTACACTAAAAAGCATACCATTCTATTCCTTATTTTCTCCTGTGCCCCTCTGTGCTGTTTCTGCCACTCTCTGCTGCAATCCTGGCTTGTAATTAACAGTTTTAGGCAGTGTTTACAAACAAACTAACCAGCTTGTGATAGGCTCACATAAACAGTGTGAGTCATACAGAGCGTGCAGGGGGCCTGCAGAGGGTGTGTATCGCTTCTATCCAATCACAAGCAGCCCTGCACATTCCACACATTCAAGCCATAGCCCGACAGACACCACAGAGGAAAGGAGATAAGATTTATTACAGAGACAGTGCAATTAGGAAAGGCTGCAGTAAGCCAGAGCACATTAGAACAGGCATTGGAACTTATAGGATAGAAGAACTAAGGCTGAAAAATTTGTTACAGAGTCTCTTTAAGCCTGGTACACCCCTTCAATTATAATTGGCCAATCAGTGACCAATTTTACCACCTCCATGCAGTATGAGGATTTACCTACAGAATCTGCTCATAGTGCTCAATATATGTTGACCGGAACACCACGGGCTTGTTCACACCTAGGGGCGTTTTCAGGTTTTTTTTAAGCGCCGGCGATTTTCAAAATCGCCCTAAAAGCGATTGTGCAATGATTCCCTCTGAGAGAGTTCACATCTGAGCGGTTCATTTCCGATCCACTCCCCAACGCGCTGCCTGGACCAATTTTGGGGCAATTTGCCTATAATGGAAGGTATAGGGAAATCACAAAGCGCTTGAAAAAACGCTTGTTTACTGTTATAGTGATTTCCCCGGCGCTTTCATGAATAAATACATTGGGCTTGATACACAAAGCAGAAGATAACTGTTATCACGTTGTGAAAAGTCGCGCACAAAGATTTGCGATCGTGCGTTAACACAAATGTTTCGTGCGTTAACGGTCCACGTTCACGAAATAAATTCGCGTTATCGCGCGGACATTAGCTTGCAACAATTCGCATTGCATGCGATAACCGATTTTCGCGTGAAAACAAGCCCCTTTTCACAGCCATAATAACAGCTATCACCGCTTTGTGAATCAAGCCTATTGTATTTATTCATTTCCGGGCGAAAGAGTTCACTTCCTGACAAATCGCTCTGCAAAAGCGCTTAGAAAAGCGCTTTACAAAATATCGCTAATGCACAGGTGAGCGCTGGGAGACGAAAAAATTACTCACAAAATCGCAAAATGCTGGCATCAGCAATTGCGATTTTAGATGTGAACAAGGCCTGCATGGAGGTGATAAAATTGGTCAGTGATTGGCAAATCAAACTTGAAAGTGTGTGCCAGGATTTATCTTTTAAAGCCGTTTTCCTTTGTGCCCCAGACCTGCAGCCCACCATAGAGGGCCCCTTGAGGTGTCAGCAGGCTGATTATTGGTCAAGGCAAATTAGGAGGAGGCTGCCCTGCCAGGCTGGTACACACATCCAATTTTGGTCAGTGATCGGTCAATCTTATCTCCTCATACTATCCGTTAGCATTCATTGATGGCGTCATTCACAATGTGTTTAATAGTGACATTTATATTGTGTTAAGTGCTGAAGAATAAATAGAGATTCTCTGTGATGAAGGGAATTAGCAGCATTGCCGGAGGGTGTGGAGGTGACAGAAGGTATTACTGAACATGTGGATTATATGGATATAAATGGAGCTGACTCTCCTGTATTGGAGGAAGATGTACTCAGTACGATATACATCTATACCCCCCCCCCCCCCACACACACACACACACACACACAGCTGGCTGGGCTGTACAGAGGAGGAGCAGAAAACACTTTTATAAACTAGCGGAGCTGCTGGATGGAGCAGAGATGTGATGTGAGGAGCTCTGAGCACCACCGACGGGAAGAATAGAGGGATACAGAGCAGATTGTTTATCACCGCTGCTTGTGGAGTCCCCTCTATACACCTGCTGCCTGCAGACACCTCCTATCCTACTGGTGAGTACATCTACCAGCATTCTATGATGATACAGGCTCATGGGAAGAGCTGCATACCGGGCTATGTACCAGGACACAGGGGTAATCCTACCATAGACATAGTGTAATGTCCTACCATATTATTATTATGTATTTATATAGCACTGACATCTTCTGCAGCACATTACAGAGTACATAGTCATGTCACTGACTGTCCTCAGAGGAGCTCACAGTCTGATCCTACCATAGTCATAGTCTAATGTCCTACCATATTATTATTATGTATTTATATAGCACTGACATCTTCTGCAGCACTTTACAGAGCACATAGTCATGTCACTGACTGTCCTCAGAGGAGCTCACACTCTAATCCTACCATAGTCATAGTGTAATGTCCTACCATATTATTATGTATTTATAGAGGCCTGACCTCTTCTGCAGCACATTACAGAGTACATAGTCATGTCACTGACTGTCCTCAGAGGAGCTCACAATCTAATCCCTACCATAGTCATAGTCTAATGTCCTACCATATTAGTATTATGTATTTATATAGCACTGACATCTCCTGCAGCACATTACAGAGTACATAGTCATGTCACTGACTGTCCTCAGAGGAGCTCACAATCTAATCCTACCATAGTCATAGTCTAATGTCCTACCATATTATTATTATGTATTTATATAGCACTGACATCTTCTGCAGCACATTACAGAGTACATAGTCATGTCACTGACTGTCCTCAGAGGAGCTCACAATCTAACCCTACCATAGTCATAGTCTAATGTCCTACCATATTATTATTATGTATTTATATAGCACTGACATCTCCTGCAGCACATTACAGAGTACATAGTCATGTCACTGACTGTCCTCAGAGGAGCTCACAATCTAATCCTACCATAGTCATAGTCTAATGTCCTACCATATTATTATTATGTATTTATATAGCACTGACATCTTCTGCAGCACATTACAGAGTACATAGTCATGTCACTGACTGTCCTCAGAGGAGCTCACAATCTAACCCTACCATAGTCATAGTCTAATGTCCTACCATATTATTATTATGTATTTATATAGCACTGACATCTTCTGCAGCACATTACAGAGTACATAGTCATGTCACTGACTGTCCTCAGAGGAGCTCACAATCTAACCCTACCATAGTCATAGTCTAATGTCCTACCATATTATTATTATGTATTTATATAGCACTGACATTTTCTGCAGCACATTACAGAGTACATAGTCATGTCACTGACTGTCCTCAGAGGAGCTTACACTCTAATCCTACCATAGTCATAGTGTAATGTCCTACAATATTATTATTATGTATTTATTTAGCACTGACATCTTCTGCAGCACATTACAGAGTACATAGTCATGTCACTGACTGTCCTCAGAGGAGCTCACACTCTAATCTTACCATAGTCATAGTGTAATGTCCTACGATATTATTATTATGTATTTATATAGCACTGACATCTTCTGCAGCACATTACAGAGTACATAGTCATCATGTCACTGACTGTCCTCAGAGGAGCTCACACTCTAATCTTACCATAGTCATAGTGTAATGTCCTACCATATTATTATTATGTATTTATATAGCACTGACATCTCCTGCAGCACATTACAGAGTACATAGCCATGTCACTGACTGTCCTCAGAGGAGCTCACACTCTAATCCTACCATAGTCATAGTCTAATGTCCTACCATATAATTATTATGTATTTATATAGCACTGACATCTCCTGCAGCACTTTACAGAGTACATAGTCATGTCACTGACTGTCCTCAGAGGAGCTCACACTCTAATCCTACCATAGTCATAGTCTAATGTCCTACCATATTATTATTATGTATTTATATAGCACTGACATCTTCTGCAGCACATTACAGAGTACATAGTCATGTCACTGACTGTCCTCAGAGGAGCTCACAATCTAATTCTACCATAGTCATAGTCTAATGTCCTACCATATTATTATTATGTATTTATATAGCACTGACATCTTCTGCAGCACTGTACAGAGTACATAGTCATGTCACTGACTGTCCTCAGAGGAGCTCACACTCGAATCCTACTATTGTCATATATCCATCATAGTCTATATCTAATTTTAAGGGTTAAATTAGATAGTTAGATAATTATCTGTATCTGTATAACTTATCTGTATGTTTTTTGTAATGTGGAAGGAAACGGGAGTGCCTGGAGGAAACCCACACAGACATGGGGAGAACATACAAACCCCATGCAGATAGTGTCCTGGCCAGGATGCAGATCGGGGACCCAGTGATGCTATGCAGGATTGCTATCCTCTATGCCAGGGGTAGGGAACTTATGGCTCGGGAGACAGATGTGGCTCTTTTGATGGCTACATCAGGCTTACATACAAATCAGTAGGGGTGATTCACTAAGCTATACTGCTCAAGCAGCGCAACTTAGTGTGGCAGCACAAGTAACATTTTCAAAGTAGGTACACTACTGCTGTAGCATGCACTACTAACTTACTCACACTCACCACAAAACGAACAGCTGCTCCAATTGTCCCACCCTGGACCCTGTCAGCTCCAGTGACTTTGTAGAATGGGATTCCTGCACTTTGATTGGCCCAATAGGCTGTCTATCACTTGACAGACAGCCTATTGGGCCAAAGTGCGGGGATCTCGTCCTAAGAAGTGAATGAACCCCCAAATCACCTAGCTAATCGTATAAGCTGTTAGGCCTGGAACCCACTGAAATCCGCAAACGCAACCGCTAGCGTTTTGCCTGAGCGGTTTGCAAGCGGATTCATGCGAGTTTTCGGTCGCGATTTGCAACAGTGTATTTTTTTCCTCAGCGGTTATGTAGCGTTTTGCGTTTTGCGTTTTTATCCTGATTGGTCCTGTGAATTATTTTTAATTTTGTTACAGTGTGCTGAACCGCAAAACGCTAGCAAAACCGTTCAGTTTACGTTTTGCTGAGCGTTTCCGCTAGCATTTCAATACTTTACATTGAAGCGCTAACGCTCCCAAAATGCTGCAGGTCCTGCGTTTGCGTTTCTGAGAAACGCAAACGCTCCTGTGGAAGTTGCCCCATCCATTAACATTAGCTGAGCGTTTTGGCAAAACGCTAGCGTATCGCAGCGCTGCCAAAATGCTCAAAAAAACGCTCTTGTGGGTTCCAGCCCTTAGTCTGTATTTCTCCTGTCTGGCTCTCAGGGAAATTGCTGATGTTGCTGAAATCCAAGTGAAGCTGAAGACGTGTCTGAAGCTGGCCACTAACGGTCCAATTTCTAGCGAAAAATCATTCAAGCGATCAGAAATTCTGATTGGATTGGTTGTAAATAATCTCAGTTCAGTGGCGGACATACGGCCGTGCAGGCCGTGCCGCCGCACGAGGGCCCCTGAAGTTCCGTTTTCTTCAGGGGCCCATTAAGTATTTTTTTTTTTTTTAATTTTTTTTTTATTATTTTATTCCCCGGGGGGCCCCCCGATTCCTTCCCTCCCTCCCTCCCTCACCTCGGGGGGCCCCCCTCCCGATATGCGCGGCGGGAGAGCGAGCGAGCGGCAAATGCAGGAAGTCTTCAGGGCTCTCCAGGCATCCGCTAGAGGCCCAGCCGCTTAGTCTCCAATATGTCTCCAGTTGGAGACATATTGGAGACTCAGCGGCTGGGCCTCTAGCGGATGCATTGCCTGGAGAGCCCTGAAGACTTCCTGCATTTGCCGCTCGCTCTCCCGCCGCGCATATCGGGAGGGGGCCCCCCGAGGTGAGGAAGGAAGGGAGGGAGGGAGGATAGGAGTCGGGCCCCCCACCCGGATAGCTACCCACCCGGCTACCTAACCACCTACCCACCCGGCTACCTACCTACCCACCCACCAGGCTTCCTACCTACCCACCCGACTACCTAACCACCCACCAGGCTTCCTACCTACCTACCCACCCGGCTACCTACCCACCCACCAGGCTTCCTACCTAACCACCCACCCAACTACCTAACCACCCACCCGGCTACCTACCCACCCGGCTACCTACCCACCCACCAGGCTTCCTACCTAACCACCCACCCGGCTACCTACCCACCCGGCTACCTACCTACCTAACCACCCACCCGGCTACCTACCTAACCACCCACCCGGCTACCTACCTAACCACCCACCCGGCTACCTACCTAACCACCCACCCGGCTACCTACCGGGCTAGTTACCAACCCACCCACCAGGCTACCTACCCACCCACCCGGCTACCCACCCACCCACCAGGCTACCTACCTACCTACCCACCCGGCTACCTACCTAACCACCCACCCGGCTACCTACCTAACCACCCACCCGGCTACCTACCGGGCTAGTTACCAACCCACCCACCAGGCTACCTACCCACCCACCAGGCTACCTACCTACCCACCCACCCACCAGGCTACCTACCCACCCACCAGGCTTCCTACCTACCCACCCGGCTACCTACCTACCCACCCGGCTACCTACCCACCCACCAGGCTTCCTACCTACCCACCCGGCTACCTACCTACCCACCCACCCGGCTACCCACCCACCAGGCTTCCTACCTACCTACCCACCCGGCTACCTACCTAACCACCCACCCGGCTACCTACCGGGCTAGTTACCAACCCACCCACCAGGCTACCTACCCACCCACCAGGCTACCCACCCACCCACCCACCAGGCTACCTACCTAACCACCCACCAGGCTACCTACCTAACCACCCACCCGGCTACCTACCTAACCACCCACCCGGCTACCTACCTAACCACCCACCCGGCTACCTACCAGGCTAGTTACCAACCCACCCACCAGGCTAACTACCTACCCACCCACCAGGCTACCTACCTAACCACCCACCCGGCTACCTACCGGGCTAGTTACCAACCCACCCACCAGGCTACCTACCCACCCACCAGGCTACCCACCCACCCACCCACCCGGCTACCTACCTAACCACCCACCCGGCTACCTACCTAACCACCCACCCGGCTACCTACCTAACCACCCACCCGGCTACCTACCAGGCTAGTTACCAACCCACCCACCAGGCTACCTACCTACCCACCCACCAGGCTACCTACCTAACCACCCACCCGGCTACCTACTGGGCTAGTTACCAACCCACCAGGCTACCTACCTACCCACCCACCGGGCTACCTACCTACCTACCTAGTTACCCACCCACCCACCCACCAGGCTACCTACCCACCCACCCACTCACCCACCCACCCACTAGGCTACCTATCCACCCAACCACCCATGGGAGCTGCGCGCCGGATGGAGGCTGGGACAGGAGGTCTGCTGCTGCAGGTGAGTTAAATGTTTTTGTTTTATTTATATTAGCAGGTGTATGTTCTGGGCAGGTCTGCCACATGATTGCATGTATTTTCTGGGCATATCTGCCGACATGATTGCACGTATTTTCTGGGCATATCTGCCGACTTGTTTGCACGTATTTTCTGGGCATATCTGCCGACTTGATTGCACGTATTTTCTGGGCATATCTGCCGACTTGTTTGCACGTATTTTCTGGGCATATCTGCCGACTTGTTTGCACGTATTTTCTGGGCATATCTGCCGACATGATTGCACGTATTTTCTGGGCATATCTGCCGACTTGTTTGCACGTATTTTCTGGGCATATCTGCCGACTTGATTGCATGTATTTTCTGGGCATATCTGCCGACTTGTTTGCACGTATTTTCTGGGCATATCTGCCGACTTGATTGCATGTATTTTCTGGGCATATCTGCCGACTTGATTGCACGTATTTTCTGGGCATATCTGCCGACATGATTGCACGTATTTTCTGGGCATATCTGCCGACATGATTGCACGTATTTTCTGGGCATATATGTGTATTTTCTTGAGAAAACCTGCACAATTATGTGAATTTTCTGGGGAAAGGGTCACCAAAACTTGGGCCCACTGTCTTTGCGTTGCACTTTTCAAGGGAACCTGAGGTGAGAATAATATTGAGGCTGACATATTTCTCTCCTTTTAAGCAATACCAGTTGCCTGGCTGCCGTGCTGGTCCTCTGCCTCTTATTCTTTCAACCATAGACCCTGAACAAGCATGCAGCAGGTCAGGGGTTTCTGACAATATTGTCAGAACTGAGAAGATTAGCTGCATGCTTGTTGCTGGTGTAATTCAGTTTATTACTGCAGCCAAATAGATCAGCAGGGCCGCCAGGCAACTAGTATTGTTTAAAAGGAAATAAACCCTCACCCCGGGTTCGCTTTAAGTTACAGTTAGCTCCGCCCTCATCCGGTCATTGCCACGCCCATTTTTTGCCGCGGCGCTACGCGCCGCAGGTTCTATCCACTATTTTTTGCCGCGGCGCGCGAAGCGCGCCGCAGGTTGTAGCCACGCCCATATTTTGCCGCGGCGCGCTACGTGCGCCGCAGGTCATAGGGGGCCCACAATTACAATTTTGCACAGTAGCCCACTGCTGGCTGTGTCCGCCACTGTCTCAGTTGATGGTCACAATCGATAATGAACGATTATAAAAACAATAGTCCGATTGGATTTTTGTCAAACCAAAATTTGGATTTTCTTGATTTGTTGTGATAGATCGGAAGCAATGATTGGTTCGTTGATGGTGAAGTGAACGATTTTTCGTCCGATCAGAATTTCTGATCGCTCCAACGATTTTTTCGCTAGAAATTGGACCGTTAGTGGCCACCTTGACACTTCCACTTCCCGGCAGATCAACTGTAAACACATCACCATGGCAACAGGGACGTGAGCCCTACTGTCCCAGTTTGAAACATATTGTATGGCTCTCATGGAATTACCTTTTAAAATATGTGGTGTTTATGGTTCTCTCAGCCAATAAGTTTCCTGACCCCTGCTGTATGCTATCCTGTTCCCTCGCTGTGCACAGCAGCACTAGTCTAGAGAAGGAGAGATCAGTGTGTTACTGTAGCCAGCTGTGCAGTGAGGAGATCCCGCCCCTCTTGTGGGCGTATGTTACTGTAGCCAGCTGCACAGTGAGTAGATGCTGCCCCTCTTGTGGGCATATGTTATTGTGGCCAGCTGTGCAGTGAGGAGATCCCGCCGCTCTTGTGGGCGTGTTACTGTAGCCAGCTGCACGGTGAGTAGATCCCGCCCCTCTTGTGGGCGTGTTACTGTAGCCAGCTGCACGGTGAGTAGATCCCGCCCCTCTTGTGGACGTACGTTATTGTGGCCAGCTGTGCAGTGAGGAGATCCCGCCCCTCTTGTGGGCGTCTTACTGTAGCCAGCTGCACAGTGAGTAGATCCCGCCCCTCTTGTGGGCGCATGTTATTGTGGCCAGCTGTGCAGTGAGGAGATCCCGCCCCTCTTGTGGGCGTATGTTACTGTAGCCAGCTGCGCAGTGAGGAAATCCCGCCCCTCTTGTGGGCGTGTTACTGTAGCCAGCTGCACAGTGAGTAGATGCTGCCCCTCTTGTGGGCATATGTTATTGTGGCCAGCTGTGCAGTGAGGAGATCCCGCCCCTCTTGTGGGCGTATGTTATTGTAGCCAGCTGTGTGGTGAGGAGATCCCGCCCCTCTTGTGGGCGTATGTTATTGTAGCCAGCTGCGCAGTGAGGAAATCCCGCCCCTCTTGTGGGCGTGTTACTGTAGCCAGCTGCACAGTGAGTAGATCCTTCCCCTCTTGTGGGCGTGTTACTGTAGCCAGCTGTGCGGTGGGGAGATCCTGCCCCTCTTGTGGGCGTATGTTACTGTAGCCAGCTGTGCGGTGAGGAGATCCCGCCCCTCTTGTGGGCGTATGTTACTGTAGCCAGCTGTGCGGTGAGGAGATCCCGCCCCTCTTGTGGGCGTATGTTACTGTAGCCAGCTGAGCGGTGGGGAGATCCCGCCCCTCTTGTGGGCGTTTGTTACTGTAGCCAGCTGCGCAGTGAGGAAATCCCGCCCCTCTTGTGGGCGTAACATTTCTGTGCTGTGACAGATGAATGTAATAGAAGGTCGATTACCTCCCGATCTCTGCTGGTGATGGCACTTTACACCGCAGGATCTCCTACCGCCCGGCTTGTTCCTCCTTCACATGGAGATCGGCAGACCGGGGGCTTGGCAGCAGCTGGTGCACCTGGCAGGGAGGGGGGGGGGGATATACCCGCAATACTGGCATCAGTACGAGTGCTGGAAGCCTGTACAGGAGGATGGGGGGCTGCAGGGCATATCGGGGGGCTACACCCCCCCAGTAACCATGGAGATCCAGCTTCCCTAATGTCTTACAGAGTTATATGTGCTGAGAATAGCTTAAAATGAGGCTCTTTTGGATAATGCAGTGAGTTTGCTTTTATCCTACAATACAAGTTCATCTTTGCCACTGATTTATTGGGATCAGCCTGGCACATCAGTACTCCGTGTCTGCAGTCTCTATCGGTGCCCACACATTGCTGGATTTACCATTGAGAGATTAACTGATTTTATCGGATGATAGGAAACTAGGGTTGCCAGGTCGGCTGATGGAGAAAACCGGACAGGGGGTGGAGTTAGGGGTGGAGTTAGGGGCGGAGTCAGAAGCACACTTTTATGTAGAGTGGGGCTAAGCAATGGGCTTTTTTTTAAAAAAAATTTATAGTATTTATATCACACTGACATCTTCTGCAGCACATTACAGAGTACATAGCCATGTCACTAACTGTCCTCACCAGTAGTACTGGTCCAGTGCACATAAGAGACAGTTTTTCACCAGTAACTGCACATAAGAGACAGCTTTTCACCAGTAAATGCACATTATAAGAGACACCTTTTCGCCAGTAAATGCACATAATAAGAGACAGCTTTTCCCCAGTAAATGCACAAGAGACAGCTTTTCACCAGTAAATGCACATAATAAGAGACAGCTTTTCCCCAGTAAATGCACAAGAGACAGCTTTTCACCAGTAAATGCACATAATAAGACACAGCTTTTCACCAGTAAATGCACAAAAGAGACAGCTTTTCACCACTAAATGCACATAATGACAAACAGCCAGTGTTCCCAGTATATGTAGCCAGGGATATATGTGCCCAGTATATGTAGCCAGGGGGTATATATGTCCCAGTATATGTAGGCAGGGGTGTAAATGTCCCAGTATACGTAGGCAGGGGGTATATGTGCCCAGAATAGGTAGCCAGGGGGTATATGTGCCCAGAATAGGTAGCCAGGGGGTATATGTGCCCAGAATAGGTACCCAGGAGCTATATGTGCCCAGAATAGGTAGCCAGGAGCTATATGTGCCCAGAATAGGTAGCCAGGGGCTATATGTGCCCAGAATAGGTAGCCAGGGGCTATATGTGCCCGGAATAGGTAGCCAGGGGGTATATGTGCCCAGAATAGGTAGCCAGGAGCTATATGTGCCCAGAATAGGTAGCCAGGAGCTATATGTGCCCAGAATAGGTAGCCAGGGGCTATATGTGCCCAGAATAGGTAGCCAGGGGCTATATGTGCCCGGAATAGGTAGCCAGGGGGTATATGTGCCCGGAATAGGTAGCCAGGGGGTATATGTGCCCAGAATAGGTAGCCAGGAGCTATATGTGCCCAAAATAGGTAGCCAGGGGCTATATGTGCCCAGAGTAGGTAGCCAGGGGCTATATGTGCCCGGAATAGGTAGCCAGGGGGTATATGTGCCCGGAATAGGTAGCCAGGGGGTATATGTGCCCGGAATAGGTAGCCAGGGGGTATATGTGCCCAAAATAGGTAGCCAGGGGGTATATGTGCCCGGAATAGGTAGCCAGGGGGTATATGTGCCCGGAATAGGTAGCCAGGGGGTATATGTGCCCAAAATAGGTAGCCAGGGGGTATATGTGCCCAGAATAGGTAGCCAGGAGCTATATGTGCCCAGAATAGGTAGCCAGGAGCTATATGTGCCCGGAATAGGTAGGCAGGGGTATATGTGCCCAGAATAGGTAGCCAGGAGCTATATGTGCCCAGAATAGGTAGCCAGGGGCTATATGTGCCCAGAATAGGTAGCCAGGAGCTATATGTGCCCAGAATAGGTAGCCAGGGGCTATATGTGCCCGGAATAGGTAGCCAGGGGGTATATGTGCCCAGAATAGGTAGCCAGGAGCTATATGTGCCCAGAATAGGTAGCCAGGGGCTATATGTGCCCGGAATAGGTAGCCAGGGGGTATATGTGCCCGGAATAGGTAGCCAGGGGCTATATGTGCCCAGAATAGGTAGCCAGGGGCTATATGTGCCCAGAATAGGTAGCCAGGGGCTATATGTGCCCGGAATAGGTAGCCAGGGGCTATATGTGCCCGGAATAGGTAGCCAGGGGCTATATGTGCCCGGAATAGGTAGCCAGGGGCTATATGTGCCCAGAATAGGTAGCCAGGGGCTATATGTGCCCAGAATAGGTAGCCAGGGGGTATATGTGCCCGGAATAGGTAGCCAGGGGCTATATGTGCCCGGAATAGGTAGCCAGGGGCTATATGTGCCCGGAATAGGTAGCCGGGGGCTATATGTGCCCGGAATAGGTAGCCAGGGGCTATATGTGCCCAGAATAGGTAGCCAGGTGCCCCCCGCCCCCCGGCGCTGGAGCGACACAGAGGTAAGTTCCGCCTGCAGCCACTCGCCAGCCTGCACATCATATTGGAGGAGACAGCGGGGGAGAGAGAGCACCCTAAGGTGAGGGAAGGGGGGGGAGATTGCCCCCCTTCTCCACCGCTGCTCCCAGCTCTCTCTCTGCTGCACTGTTCTCCTCCTGCGCTGCGGGGGGGGGGCTCTAAACCGGACAACTTAATTGTCCGGTTTAGCATGCCTTTTTGCACCGGACACAGCGCACAAAAACCGGACTGTCCGGTGTAAAACCGGACACCTGGCAACCCTATAAAGGAAACAGTGTGGTCGATTGAAAGTATGTCGATTAACTGGTTCTGTACCGATGCAGTTTGAATCTGCGTCCAGCAGGTGGTGTTGCCACTCCGACTGGATGTAAATTGAGGCAGGGAACACACTTGACTGTTTTCGTGCGCGTTTTCTGCACATAAAAACTGAGAACTCATGTTAATCAATGGGCTAGTACACACTTCATATTTTGTTCTGCGCAGAAAAAAAACTGACTTTCTGCATCATGACTCTACACATTTTGTCAGTTTTTTGTATCAATTACATCAGCTGCTGTGAAAAAACGCCCTGTGTTTTCCTGCATAGAGATACACTTGGTGTGCAGAAAAAGTATGCAGGAAAACGCGCGCAGAATACTGAAAGACAAGTGTGTTCCCTGCCTCAATGTCCTGATGTACGATGCGTCCCCACCATTACCGCAGATCTCACCGCTCTGAACCTGCCGCAATTCGCTCGCTCTGCCATCTGTAAGACAGCAGAGCTCTGTAAGCAGGTCAGAAGCCGCTTTCATTGGTTCCTGACCACGTGATCACTGAGAGCCAATCACATTGGCTCCCATTCATAGACAGCGTCAGGAGTCAATGAAAGTGGCAGTGACAGTGGTCTGTCGTCGTAGAGACGGCAGAGAGAGGGGCTTGTAGCGATGGGCAGAGTTATGTCCGGCGACAGTGGCAGGTATGTGCGGCTATTCGTCGGGAGGCTGCGTTTTACCGTACCAGCAGTTTTTGGTCCTTAAGGGGGCAGAGACTGCCGGAACATAAGTGGTTAATGGCCCACACATTGCAATTGAGATCGTGGCAATGTTGTGCCTCCAGGCGGTGACGCCAAAACTCCGTTCTGTGTCATTAGAAACCTGTGATCAGCAGCCGATTCCCTTACGATTGACCGGTATCGAGTCATTGATTGGGGCAGATATCAGCCAGTGTCCATCGATTGAGCAGAATGGGACATAACCAATTCTCCCCCAATCAGATAAATTAATCGAATCTAATGATTGATCAAACCATAAAATTGAGGAATGTGTGGTTACCTTATCGCTACAGATACTGCATGTGATGATCGTTGGACTATTAGCATTGTATGCAGATATCGCCAGGATAGGAGTTATTACATGCAGCAGATTTTACATAGTTTAAGCTGCATGGCATTAGTATGACATCAATATAATGTTTACATTAAGTGGTAATGACTCCCATGTGACCGACCACCTCAGCACTTCAGCAAACATACGGCAATGAATCCCAAGAGATAAGCCTGGTATACACTTGCAATTATGATTGGCCAATCACTGACCAGTTTTACCACCTCCATGTAGTATGAGGATTTACCTGCACAATCTGCTTATAGTATTCAATATTTGTTGTCCCTCATACTGCATGGAGGAGGTAACATTGGTCAGTGATTGGCCAATCATAATTGAAAGTGTGTGCCAGCCTTTAGTTTATGGCTTCTAAGCACATTGCTGGATGGGATCAGCACACGCCGCAGCCAGTTTGCTATCAGTAGCAGCAGCTGGTAATATCCATACTGGGGGGACATGCATACATCTTTACACGTGGGGCTTGAGTCACTAAACCGGGATAACTCTTATTACTGGCCCACTAGCGCTTTAGGCCCCGTTTTGGTGCGAAAATTTGCGATCGCGCAAATGCGAAAACGGCCATGATAAGACTTACACCGGTTTAGTGCATCAAGCCCATGGAGTGAAATAGCCAGTGGTAGTATAACTATAAATCATGTCCCCCCCTCCCCCCACAATGTTTACACCCTCTCTCTTGCCCCCCTGGTGACCCGAACACCCGGGCCCCCCTGCAGTCTCAGGAGCTGCTCCCCTGTAGTCAGGGCCCATATAGCGGTGTGACTTTTTTGTTCCGTTGCATTTCTTATTTTGCAGGGACAACACAACCCCCACTGTGACTGCAGCCTAACAATATAAGCACTAGATATAATGGATCAGCAGGAGTCTCACTCCACATGCTGCACTCCACAGAGGCATCAGGGGTCACATGACCTCACCTTCAGCCTTGAATTAAAGGTCCTCCTTGGGATGTTTTTGTGTGTGGGCCCCAGTGGTAGAGATGGCCCAGCCTAGGTGAACCCGTGGAGAAGCATGTGATCAGTTTGGTCAGCTGATAGATTTGTAAGGTCCTGATTTGCTGTGATGACTTTTCTGGTTTAACACATGATCAGGACCAGCAAATCAGAGCCTCTATCAGCTGATCAAACTGATCACATGCTTCTCCATGAGATCTCCCAGGCTGGGCCATCCCTACCCAGTGGTGCTCGGATACCCCCAATCACGGATTCGAGTAAATCTGGCCACGGCAGTATCAAAATCCAGATAGGCCGTGACCGTGATCATTATTTGAAGCGGGATTCCGGATTTGGATTTTAGCCGTGATTGCATGTAGAATCCCTGATCGTGGCTGTGATCACGGATTAGACTTTAACGTTAATAGCTAAGCCCACCCTACATGCTACAATCACCAAAATGGCATGGATTATAAAGGTGAGATGTGGCTACAACTAAAAAAAAAAAAAATTTAAAAAGTACTTTTAGTTTTTGAGAAAATCAATTTTAAAGTTTCAAAGGAAAAAAGTATACATTGAAATGCAGTAAATGACAGTTAAAGTAGCAAACCCAGGGGCGTGGCTTCCGCGTTGGAGAGAACGGACGCGTCCTAGAAGAGCTCCCACGGGCAGGCAGATAAAGCGGCTCACAGCGACTAGATCCCAGCCGGTGACAGCATGCAGAACTTAGAGGAGATGCCGCTGGAGACGGAGGTCACCAAAAAAAGGAAACAAGGCCCGCCAGCTCCCCGCAAACTGACGGACTTCTTCCAGACCAAGCGGGTGGAGCAGGCACAAGATGGCGCCGCGCACGCAGGAGACGCCTTGGCCTCTCAGAAATCCCCTGTACAGAGTGGGGAAGCCGCGCTACAGGCCGCAGCTGACGAAAGCGCACACCCGGACAACGAACTCTCCCCCACGGGCAGCCCAGCCAAATCTAGACCAAGGAGAGACTCAGGAGCCCCGGTAAGCAGACATACACAGGCAGCACCACAGCCAGACAGCCTCTCACTTTCCATAGAGGCTTTCCCAGCCACTGACACTAACGCAACCCAAACTTTCATAAAGGACATTTTGCTAACTTTCAGATCCTCACTCCTGGCAGAAATATCCTCCTTCAATGCAGGCCTACACACAGAAATAGCATCCCTGGGCAATAGGGTTAATGCAGTGGAGGAGAAAGTAAGCGAAGTAGTAAAAGAATTTAATGTCATGGTCGACTCAGCATCAGCTAACACAGACGACATAAAGTGGTTGAAAGCTAAATCAGCCGATTTAGAAGACAGAAATCGCCGGAATAACTTAAAATTTAGAGGAATTCCTGAGCAAATACAGGAACATGAGCTGAAGCATTACTTGCAGAGTCTCACCAAGGCCCTTCTACCCGACACCGCAGAGATCGAATTAACAATCGACAGGGCTCATCGCCTCCCTAAACCACCTTTCCTTGCGGACGCAGTACCCAGAGATGTTATAGCGAGATTTATGTTTTATCATGTCAAGGATGGCATTGTACAAGCAGCAAGAAAAGGAGGCCCACTGCCCGAGCACTACAAGAATATTCAGATTTTTGCCGATCTCTCGGCCGCCACTCTGAGACTCAGAAAAGACCTGCAGCCTTTTACAAGAGCTCTTCAGCAGCTCCAGATCCCATACAACTGGGGCTTCCCCACAAAACTGAGATTTACATATAAAAATAAGAAATATGCAATTGCAGATACAGAAGCTGGTCAAAGTCTCTTTAAGCAACTACGCATACAAGCTTACCAGCCCACGCCCTCGCCTGCGCATAGAAGCTCAAAGACCTCCAGAGCTCCACATGATTGGAAAAACCAAGATCACAGCTGATTGTATTATCCCTCCTCCGGCTGGGGGATTTATATAACAATGCTGCCCTCCCGCTGATCATTTGGATCACAGATTTATGTGCCCCAACACACTTTGTGGACAGAGAACTATGTCCCACGATCGCCAGTATATCACCATTCACGTGTTTAGTCAGAGGATTCCTCCCTCTGGTTCAGTTAAGAATCTAATCTTTATCCGATTATGTCTGTTTTTTTTGTCTGTTACCTCTCTTCTCAATTTAAATGCTTTAAATGTTTTAATTAACAGGGGGATGGGTCTATGCTCCGAAATAGAAGGGGGAGGGTCCCAATTCTTTTTTAGAAGCTTTGATAGTAGTCCACTACCATGCCGTTAAAAATTACATCAATTAATGTTCGGGGACTGAATACTCCATACAAGCGTCATCTCCTATGGAACGAGGCTTATACACAAAAATCTCAGATCCTCTGTGTACAGGAGACCCACCTACTGGGGAAAGACACTCACCGGTGTACCAGCTCTAATTTCCCTTTAATATATCATAGCACGTTTACAAAAAAAAAGAGAGGGGTTATGATGGCCTTTCATCGAGATCTAAAAGTAACCCCTAAGATAGTAACTACTGATCCTAATGGCAGATACATTATCTTTACGGGTCATATCAATGATGAACCCATTACACTAGTATCTCTTTACGCCCCAAACTCAGGCCAAAAATCCTTCATACAGAAGATATGCACTAAAGCTAAATCTTGTCAGCTAGGTCGCTTAATACTGGGAGGCGATTTTAATGTTTGCCCAGCTAAAATCGACCACTCACGTAGAGCCCCCCAACAGGTGATTGACAAACTGTTGCACTGGAACGACCTATATGATACTTGGCGAGTATTGCATGCCTCGGAACGTGATTACACCTATTTCTCGAGCGTTCATAAAACATATTCAAGAATAGATTTATTCCTAACCGATAAAGTCCTTCTACAATCAGTATTGGACACATCGATTGGTAATAAAGTGTGGTCGGATCATGCACCAATCCATATTGAATTAAAAGACAACCTAACTGTGCAGAAACCCTTTCTGTGGAGACTTAATACTTCCCTCCTCGCTAAGCCCCAATTCTTAGACACACTCACTAGAGAAACTCGGGAATTCCTGGATACCAACTGCACCCCACTACTTAAGCCCTCTACTATTTGGGCAGCCTATAAGGCATTCGCAAGAGGCATTTTAATCAGACAAGGATCGATCCAGAAGAGAGAGAGGTTATCTAAAATCAATAATCTTTTAGAAGCGATCCAAAGCCAGGAGAAACTACACAAGCAGAATCCTACCCATCAACTAGAAAGCCGACTATACCAATTAAGACACGAGCTCCAGGTTCTATTACAGTCAAACTATGTCTTTAATATTCAAAAAGCTAAATTAAACTCGTATTTTCAAGGCAACAAGGCTGGAGCATATTTGGCCAAGTATATAAAACAAAAGCGGGCGAAAGCTAAAATACATTCATTAGCCAATCCAGTGACAAAGCAGGTAGTTCATAACCCTAAACAGATTGCTGACCTCTTCTGTGATTACTATTCAAGATTATATAATATTAAGAACGAGGTCGACACTTCCCAGCCGACCAAAGACACTATTGCTGACTTCTTAAATTCTATCAACCTTCCATCCCTTAGTACATCACAACTAGCTCAGCTGAACCAACCTATCACTGTAGAAGAAGTTACAAAAACAATCAGAGCACTCAAGAAGAACAAGGCCCCTGGCCCCGATGGATATAGCGGAGAGTTTCTCCTGGCTCTGAATCAAACTGTGATGATCCGCTCAGCTGGCTGCACAGGCAGACAGCTGTTTGTCCATTCCTCTAGTCTGTGGGCTGCAGGTCTCTGGAACAGAGACCTGTCTTTTCATTGCAAGTTTCTGTTCTGTTCTCTTGCTGGGGAATTTGCATACATTCGTTATGCAAATCCCCTACCTGCCTTCTTTGATGACTGGCACTATAAGAGCTTTATGTTTCCCAGAATGCTTTGCTGGTCATTTCCCTTCCTTGCTCAGTTCCTGATGGACACTGCTGGAGTGTCAGCCATTGCTATCTAGTATAGTTAATTCCTGGGGGTTGCTTTTGGCTCCCCTTCTAGCCCAGTCAGGTTGTATTATCTGTATTGCCTGTTCTGTCTTGTCTTGCCTGTTTGCCATTGTCCTGTCCCTATGGTGGTTGACAGGAAATGGTTCTGATCTATGTTCTTGGAGTATAGCTGGTGCAGCGGTTGCTACCAGCTATCTCTTCTGTTCTGTTTCCTGGGATCGCGCTAGCTACTTTGTGCTAGCGCTGGGGATCCTTCTGTTCTGTTTCCTGGGATCGCGCTAGCTACTTTGTGCGAGCGCTGGGGATCCTTCTGTTCTGTCTTGTCGGTCGCGATTGCGCTGTCACCAACGGCGGTTGATAGCGAATCGTTCTGTCTTGCTGAGATCGCACTAGCCGCTAGCGTTAGTGGCTGTGGATCTTTCTGATCTATGTTCCTGCTTGGATCACACTTGCTCTGGCGGAAGAGCGGTGGATCCTTCCTGCCTAGTTCTTGTTTTTCGTGTGTCTGTCTTGTCCGCTGCGCTTGCTACAGGCTCGGTGAGGTAACCGTTAAGCAAGCGCTCGCGTCCCCTGTTTCAT
Organism: Hyperolius riggenbachi; assembly: GCF_040937935.1. Classification (NCBI taxonomy): domain Eukaryota; kingdom Metazoa; phylum Chordata; class Amphibia; order Anura; family Hyperoliidae; genus Hyperolius; species Hyperolius riggenbachi. The sequence continues at coordinate 3,455,596 of NC_090652.1, forward strand.
GTTTGTCTGTTTATGGTTAGTTAGGCGTGCTTGTCTCTATTGTGCTTATCACGTGGAGATCGCGCATAACCGCGTGCACTGTTGCGAATGAGTGCGGTGTTCGCGGTTAGCTAGCGGTTGTTGTTTTCCATATCTCCTTATTGTATTTGCTGTGCCTTTGCTACCCTTGTATTCTATTCTGTTCTGCCTTGTGTCACGTCTCGCGATCGCACCTCTCGCGATCGCGTTCCTATTTCGTATCTGCTGTTGTGTGTGTGCGCAGTCGCGGAGTGGCGACTGGATTGGCGCACACACATACAACCTATCCCTTTTGCTCAATCTCATTCACAATCGCCTCTCTTGCGATTGCATTCTGCGCTTCGTACAATTCCTGTCTGGCACTTGTGGAGGTACAGAGGATTGGTTCCTCTGCACTCCCCAGCGCCATCTGCCGACAGGAATTTCCCTCTACAGGTGCGTAGCACCTTTTGCTGGGTTCCTGCAAATTATACGCTTGTGGAGGATCTCCGCCGTGTCAGCGCACGCGTTGTGCGCTGATCACGGGGAAAGTTCCACAATCGTGACAGAATGACCAGCCAAACCCAAAACCCCAGTGTAGATGGAATTTCCGATTTGTACGATTTTGTCGAATATGGCTCTTGTACCTTTAAGAGATTTAAAAAACTTGAACCTGAATCAGCAGACGAATTTTTGTCTGAGTGTACGAAACTGTTAGCGAACCCTGAATTCCAATGCACCCCAGTGTCTACCTGGGCCCCCCAAATGGTCTACATTCTGTTGGGGGGCGAAATGTCAATGTGGGGTTATGATGTGTTAAATCATACCACCCTGAGTCAAAGACCCCTGGAATTCTTGGCCTTTTTAATTCACAATTGGCTGAGATTACCTCAATTACCATACCCCCTTAATGAGTTGTTGTCAGCAGCTCAATCAGCTGTTCCATCTACTCTTTCATCCATAAAGCAGCCATCCAAAGCCTCTAAGTCTAAACGTAAAAGATCTAGGAAGGCTTCCCAGCGGAAAGATCCGTTGCCCATGGCAACCACAGATAGAGAGGTTATTTCTGTCAAGTCTGAAATGGGCAAAACCATGCAGTATGATAATGATGTTTATAATGCATCTGCTGATCAGTTTCCAGGTTTTTTGCCCCAATCCAAAGCTTATGTGGATCCTGTTAAAGGTAGGATCGCACACTATATTAAAGCAGTCAAAAAATCTGTACTCGTTCCTGATCCCCACCCATATAGAGATTATTTAGATACTGGGTTGTTCGAACCGCCATTTGCCTCATGGGAAATCGGGGCCTTGGTGGAGGAATTTGATTTGGATTGGAAAGCCTTTTGCGATTTTTACATCGCAAAAAGCGCGGATGTCCTGAACGATTGTCTTGACTCTGTGTACCTTTTGATTGATTCTGATGAATGTGACGAGTGTGTTGTGGATCTGGTGATGTATGTGTGGCAGATCATTTTGGATGAATTACACACACACCAATTAATTGATCCCAATAAAGAGGTAAAAGATTCCCGTTCTGTTCCTGCTCCAGTTCCGTCTGTAGACTGTGCGCACTATGATTGTTCATCCTTTGTAAAGTGTGCATGGGAGCCCCTGTTTGAGAAATGGGAGATCGAGCTCCTGGTCTATGAATTGGAATGTGATTGGAGATCGTTTTGCAATCAATACCTTTCTAAAAACGAAGCAGTTTTGTATGCGTGCATTGAGTCTGCGTGCACTTTAATCAAGACTGGTGAATGTATCTCTGACTTTGTGACTCCGCTGTTTGACGTGTGGAGAATGATTTTGGATGAACTACATGCGCTTCAATCTGCTAAAAACACATTGTCAGCGGACGATTGTTCCAATCCTCTGGATTTAAAGAAAGTGAGTTTTGAATGCATTCCCTTTCCCAAAGCAACTGAGTGTTTGAAGTCTGAGTGCAAGTCGTTCAGAGCAGTTGCTTGTGTGGAAGTTGAACCAGTGCGGTCTGATGTCGCCACCGCACGTATGGCTGCAAAAGGTCTGTGTGGTCCTGTATCTAAGGAAGACAGATTTTTTTCCTCAGGATCTCTAAGATCGTCCGTTTGTGAGCCTGCCATGGGAAAAATTCCTAAGTTATGCAACTTTAAGAAAATTATTGATGTGTCTAATAAAGTTTCTCCTGTTGTTGTCGCCACTTCTTTTGCAAATGAATCTATGTCTTATTCTGTTCGCACCTGTGCAGGCCTGTTGCCTGATGACAGTTGCTCCAGTGTTTCTGTCCTAGATGCCTTGCAGTCTGCTCCGCAGATTGCGGAGGTTTGCGATATGGAAGCGTCAGTTTTGCAACCTAAAGCGATCGTGGATCCGCAAATTTTGCGTTCTGACTCCTCGGATTCGACATTGTTAGCCGAATCTAAGAGTGAGACAGCGCTTCGGTTTTGCGAATCTGATGCTGAAGCTTCTTTGCCTTGTCCAGAGAAGCTTTCTCTGAACCTGCCCTGTACCATGAATGAAGGCATGATGTCCACTTGCATTGACATTTGCGAGTCTGATTCTGAAGAAAGTATTGACTCTCCACCCAGTACTCTGGATGAGTCAATATTGCCTTGTACAATATCTCCTGCCCTGCCCCTAGAGGCTCGTCTAGGTATTGCTGCTATTTTTACCTGTCTTTCTGCAGTTTTGGAGTTGCAAGCTAGTTTGATTACTACGCAGAGTTCTGGGTGCAGCGAGATTAAAGTTAGGGAGTCAGTGTGTGGTTCAGTGAATATTCCTGTACGTTCCACTCATGATGATGAAATTCAGTCTCAGTTTATGGTGGAACCTTCCCTGGGACATCTGCCCTGTTCTCAAAGTAAAGTTCCAGTTTTGCCCTGTAACATGGATAGTACAGAATCCTTCTTAGACAACTTGAAAAATGATGTTCCTGAGGTCTTGTTTGATGATCTGAAGGTCTCCGAGTTCCTCCCAAAGGGTGCAGAACTTGAAGGAGATGTCTCCTGCCCCCCAGGTCCTTCTGAGGTGTTGCCCACTTCAGTAGGCATTGCTGCCTTGCTGACTACTTTTGCAGCTCTTGTGGAGCTTCATTCATGTGTAGTCAATGATGATATTACAGTTACAGAAAATTCTGAATTTGAGTCTTCTTTTGAAAGACCAGTACCTGTGACCTTTACTCGTGATGATTTTCTGCCCGGTACTGGTTTTGGTCTTGTCGTGTCGGACTCTGAGGTTGGCAGTTCCCCGACATGTCCTGAGGTTTCTCCTGTACTAGTGTACCCCGATGTGCTCTGTGACCCAGAAAGCCCAAGTGTGCCTCGGTTACCAGCGTACTCAGATGCTTCCTCAGTGGAGACATGTTCTGATATAGCCTGCCTGCTTGCATGCCTAGAAGTGGTCCCTGAAAGTCCTGATCTTGATGGGTGTCCTGCTAATTTTGAGTCTGGAATGATCATAGGTTCCATAGGGGTTCTTGGTGGTTCTCCATGTGAGCCTGGTGAGCGTTCTGGCTTCTTGGGATCTCTGCGGAGCTTCAAGGCGTTCTGGGAGATTCCGGGAAAGGTTTTGCTTGGTGCCCTGAATACGATTAGCAATGGCTTTGGTGTTGTAAGGGACACTTCGAACAGGTATTGCGGCAGGTTTGGTATTCTTGGACGCTCCTTGGAAGGTGGTGGGTATTGTCTGGAGGGTGTCGATGGCTTCTTCTCTGGTGTCCACAGTCCTGATGGGTGTTACGCTGAGACTTGTAGTGCTGATGGGCATGTTTCGGTGGCTTCTGCTTCCGATGAGGTCCGTTTCGGATGTACTGACTCTGGAATTGGGCCTTGTCGGGCTGTCCTGACCTTCATGAGTCTTCAGTTAGAGTTTTGTGATGTTACCAGTCTTGAGGGATGTCTGGAATCCATCCCTAGAAGGGGGGTACTGTGATGATCCGCTCAGCTGGCTGCACAGGCAGACAGCTGTTTGTCCATTCCTCTAGTCTGTGGGCTGCAGGTCTCTGGAACAGAGACCTGTCTTTTCATTGCAAGTTTCTGTTCTGTTCTCTTGCTGGGGAATTTGCATACATTCGTTATGCAAATCCCCTACCTGCCTTCTTTGATGACTGGCACTATAAGAGCTTTATGTTTCCCAGAATGCTTTGCTGGTCATTTCCCTTCCTTGCTCAGTTCCTGATGGACACTGCTGGAGTGTCAGCCATTGCTATCTAGTATAGTTAATTCCTGGGGGTTGCTTTTGGCTCCCCTTCTAGCCCAGTCAGGTTGTATTATCTGTATTGCCTGTTCTGTCTTGTCTTGCCTGTTTGCCATTGTCCTGTCCCTATGGTGGTTGACAGGAAATGGTTCTGATCTATGTTATTGGAGTATAGCTGGTGCAGCGGTTGCTACCAGCTATCTCTTCTGTTCTGTTTCCTGGGATCGCGCTAGCTACTTTGTGTTAGCGCTGGGGATCCTTCTGTTCTGTTTCCTGGGATCGCGCTAGCTACTTTGTGCGAGCGCTGGGGATCCTTCTGTTCTGTCTTGTCGGTCGCGATTGCGCTGTCACCAACGGCGGTTGATAGCGAATCGTTCTGTCTTGCTGAGATCGCACTAGCCGCTAGCGTTAGTGGCTGTGGATCTTTCTGATCTATGTTCCTGCTTGGATCACACTTGCTCTGGCGGAAGAGCGGTGGATCCTTCCTGCCTAGTTCTTGTTTTTCGTGTGTCTGTCTTGTCCGCTGCGCTTGCTACAGGCTCGGTGAGGTAACCGTTAAGCAAGCGCTCGCGTCCCCTGTTTCATGTTTGTCTGTTTATGGTTAGTTAGGCGTGCTTGTCTCTATTGTGCTTATCACGTGGAGATCGCGCATAACCGCGTGCACTGTTGCGAATGAGTGCGGTGTTCACGGTTAGCTAGCGGTTGTTGTTTTCCGTATCTCCTTATTGTATTTGCTGTGCCTTTGCTACCCTTGTATTCTATTCTGTTCTGCCTTGTGTCACGTCTCGCGATCGCACCTCTCGCGATCGCGTTCCTATTTCGTATCTGCTGTTGTGTGTGTGCGCGGTCGCGGAGTGGCGACTGGATTGGCGCACACACATACAACCTATCCCTTTTGCTCAATCTCATTCACAATCGCCTCTCTTGCGATTGCATTCTGCGCTTCGTACAATTCCTGTCTGGCACTTGTGGAGGTACAGAGGATTGGTTCCTCTGCACTCCCCAGCGCCATCTGCCGACAGGAATTTCCCTCTACAGGTGCGTAGCACCTTTTGCTGGGTTCCTGCAAATTATACGCTTGTGGAGGATCTCCGCCGTGTCAGCGCACGCGTTGTGCGCTGATCACGGGGAAAGTTCCACAATCGTGACACAAACTGTCGCTCCTCTTCTGGTAGATCTGTTTCAGGAGTTTGTCCAATCTGGCCAGATTCCGGCAGAATACCTGGAAGCTACGATAACGGTAATACCCAAACCAGGGAAAGACCCCACTAATACTGCCAATTATAGACCTATTTCCCTATTGAACTCTGACGTCAAAGTCTACGCAAAAATCTTAGCAAATAGGCTCAGGGAAATTACGCCGACCTTACTAGCGCAAGACCAAGTGGGGTTCACGAGAGGACGCCAGGCGTCTGATGCCACAAGGCGCATGATAAATATCCTGAGGCACATTGAGCTCTGTCGAACGCCTTCACTGCTATTAACGTTAGATGCGGAGAAGGCGTTCGACAGAGTTCACTGGCAGTTTCTTAGAGCTACCTTAAACAAGTTGTGGCTTTATGGGACCAGTGCTGTCAGCAGTAATGGCTCTCTATACCGCTCCATCCGCCCGAGTTAACGCGGCTGGTTTCATCTCAAAACCCTTCTCAATCTCAAATGGGACCCGCCAAGGCTGCCCGCTCTCACCGATTTTGTTTGTTTTATTAATGGAGACAATAGCCCAGAAAATTAGAATGAATCCAGCCATCTCTGGTATAAATTTGGGGGGTCACAAACAGGTAATCAGTATGTTTGCAGACGATGTTGCATTAATCCTTTCTAATCCAGAAATCTCTCTCCCGGCTCTCCTACAAGACCTTCAGAGCTTCTCCTTAGCTTCATTATACAAACTGAATCAAACAAAATCCTTCGTTTTGGGTCTAAATATCCCACACCAACAAAAAGCTTCCCTGGCAAAGACATACCCGTTCCCTTGGGCGGATGAAGCGGTAACTTATTTAGGCACACAGCTAACTGGACAAACCTCCAAGCTCTTCAAGCTTAACTACTTACCATTATTGGAAGATATAAAAAAAGAATGTTCGGATATGACTAAGTTTTGGCTATCTTGGTCAGGGAAAATTGCGGTGTTTAAACAATTTCTCCTGCCCAAGATCTTATATGTTTTCCGTACGGTGCATACGTTGGTTGCTAAGTCGTGGTTTAGGGATTTGAAGATTTGCATGAATAATTTTATTTGGAAAGGCAAGAAAATCCGCACCTCCTTCCAAATAATGACGTTAGGCAAGCGCAAGGGAGGGATGGGCCTACCCAACTTAGAACTCTATTATAATGCCACACTTTTGGAAACAATCAGACATTGGTGGGATCCGACATCAGTGAAACCCTGGGTGTTAATAGAATCTCACATTCTAAAGACAGAACTTAGGCCACTCCTAACTAGCATATTAATGGGAGCAAAAACCCCCATTTCTAATTTCCCGACCATACAAGCTTCGCTTAGAGCATGGGAATCTTTTGTGAAACATCCACCCCCTCCGGGCGACTCAATCCCCATTTCCACAGCAATCTCAGTCCTTGAACATTTCACACAAGACCTAAATCTAGGGGCATGGAAAGAAGCTGGGATAAACTACCTACAGGACATATTTTTTCAAACTCATTTAAAATCGTTCCAAGTAATTGTCAATCAATACCAGTTGCCCCAATCACAATCCTACACATATCTCAGAATTGCTCACCTCATAAAAACAAAGGGCTTATTCCCGCCATCCCTTCAAGCTACTATAGCTACTATGCTTAATTTGAAGGGTCCCCCCCAAAGCGGCACAGCTATTTGGTACCAAGCTTTGAATACCACCCAACTCTCCCCCCTCAAACGATACACAGATGTATGGTCCACAGATCTAAACGGCCGCATCACTGTAGAACAACTCCAGACCGCAAACAAAATCATGTTGTCCATGTCTAAATGCAACTCACATTGGGAAACGGCAAGGAAAATCCTATTTAGGTGGTATTTGACCCCTAGACAAATAGCATCCTTCTCATCCAACTCTTCCAATCTATGTTGGAAATGTGAGAAGCATGTAGGCACGTACATGCATGTATTATGGGAATGCCCTATAGTCGCTAGATTATGGTCCAAAGTGGAAGCAGTAATCAGATGCACGATCGGGCTAAATTTTAAACTCACTCCCAAATTAGCCTTACTTCTAGTGGGCATTGGTGATCTTCCTGATAAACATAGGAAAGTCATTGGACACCTCATATTCAGTGCCCAACACTTAATACTTTCCAATTGGAAAACAAAAGAGGACTTCTCCTTAACTCACCTCCTAAACAATACCAAACTCAATCTACACATGGAATATAAGATTAGGGGTAGATTAGGTCTCACCAGAGAAGACTTCTCTATCCCAGCTTCATGGTAATACACAATACGTTTGGATACAAAGTTCGCTAATAGACAAGTATTTAGGCCTAGGACACCCCTCCCCCGTTAATTCACCTCCGCCAATTCCCCCCCTGGTCATACCCCATCACCCAAAACGCGAGGAAACATATGATTGATTCATATCTACTATGCAGGATTCCCCAGAGAAGAGAGGAAAGTAGAAAGTAGAAAGTAGAGAGTAGAGAGTAGAATGTAGTAAGTAGGTAGTTGTTACGAAAATATAATGGGAGTTTATTATCATACATCAGTAACATAGGCTGATAGCGGGCCTAGTGGCCCACTAGTGTGCAATTAGATAAGGTTGTAGAATATTGGTTAACAGTAACTTACAAGTTGACAAGCTACAAATCTTCCTTTGGTGGCGGCACATGGCCGTCTGATGCCACCAGAGATACAGACAGAAGAGGATCTGCTATTGGATACCTGAAAGGTCCTGAAAATTCCAATAGGCATTACTCATACTGAAGTCTCAAGAGTAGCTTATCTTTTGAATGTAACTTATTCTGTGAATGTAATTTACATTATTGTAACACAGTGATGTTATAGCTGTTATTGCTGTATTTGCATAATAAAACTTTATTGATGAAAAAAAAAAAAACAAAGTAGCAAACCTAACAGTAGTGTAATTTTACATATATCACAAGAATGAATTTCATGACGGGGCTTCCAGGGGGTCCATACGCAGTGCGTGCCGATCCCCTGGATGGAAACCCCTCCGGAGCCGCAACGCTTTGCCCAAGGAACGCTATACAGCCGCAATATGGCTGTAT